>NW_027095564.1:0-46103 GCF_036850765.1 Saccopteryx bilineata | reverse complement strand
TTTGCTAGTATTTTGTTTAGTATTTTAGCATCTGTATTCATTAGAGATATTAGTCTGTAGTTTTCTTTCTTTGTGCCATCCTTGCCAGGTTTTGGTATGAGGGTTATGTTGGCCTCATAAAATGTGTTTGGAAGTATTGCTTCTTCTTCAATTTTTTGGAAGACTTTCTGTAGAATAGGAACCAAGTCTTCTTTGAAGGTTTGATAAAATTCGCTGGTATAGCCGTCTGGGCCTGGACTTTTATTTTTGGGGAGGTTTTTAATGGTTTTTTTCTATTTCTTCTCTACTGATAGGTCTGTTTAGGCTTTCTGCTTCTTCTTGACTCAGTCTAGGAAGGTTGTATTGTTCTAGGAATTTATCCATTTCTTCTAGGTTGTTGAATTTAGTGGCATAAAGTTTTTCATAGTATTCTACAATAATTCTTTGTATATCTACGATGTCCGTGGTGATTTCTCCTCTTTCATTTTGGATTTTGTTTATATGAGTTCTTTCTCTTTTTTCCTTGGTAAGTCTTGCCAAGTAACCAAGATATTTTGAGGCTTGTTATGTCAATATAAGATTTGCTAGAATAAGACTGGAGCTATATTAATATTATTATTATTATTACTACTATTATTTTAGAGAGAGGCAGGGTGAGAGGGACAGAGAGCCAGGAACATCGAACTGCTCCTGTATGTGCTCTTACTGGGGAGCAATCCTGCAGCTACATTATTAAGCTTTCTTTACTTTCTATTACTAATCAACTAAGGCTAAGGTTATTTTTCCTTATCTGTTGGATTGAATTTTGGTCATGCTTTTGCACTTTGATTGAAGCAATCTTTTGAAATGAAGCTCTGTGAATTTTTTGAGAAAAATGTTTTCTTAAATGTTCAGAAACAGTCTTATATGTTATCTTGTTTTATAATATAAATGACAGCACTGAGAAGAATACCTCCAAAGATAGGCTTATGATATAATTTAGCACTTATTACTTGGTCTTGCATTATTTCTGAATTTAAACTTTATAAAAAACTCATTGACTTGTTGGTTTGGACAAAAATTAATATTCTGCTAAAACTTAACTAATACTCTTTCTTGGTATATTGTAGTATAAATTGTTAAACTATGTCTATTTATTTAAGAATGTTAAAGTTCTTAATAATTATTTTTAAATATCAAGTTAACAGCTTTCACATAATCCAGCGGTTCTCAACCTGTGGATAGCGACCCCAGCGGGGGTCGAATGACCAAAACACAGGGGTCGTCTAAAGCGACCCACAGGTTGAGAACCGCTGACATAATCAGTACTTGCAGTGTTTAAATTTTGCAAAATCAATATGCATTTGTACTTTATTTGTTTGAAAGAATTTTAATATATAAAGCACATGAGGATATTTTTACTCCAAGTTATATGTGGAATGCCTTCTCCCAAATTACATCTGGAATTTGAATGTGAACATTCTGATAATAACAATAAATCAGAATTATATGTCTTATTTATTTTACAAATGTTATGTTGACTAAACATGACAGTAATATATATCACTGTATTACCTTCGTACACAATAAAGATAACAGAAATAACTATTTAATTCTTTTGGTCTTCCAAGAGCCAAGACAGATG
Source organism: Saccopteryx bilineata (assembly GCF_036850765.1). NCBI lineage: Eukaryota > Metazoa > Chordata > Mammalia > Chiroptera > Emballonuridae > Saccopteryx > Saccopteryx bilineata. The sequence goes on along the minus strand of NW_027095564.1, from coordinate 44,500 downwards.
CAGATTTTGTCTTTACATTCAGTACAAAGCCTAATGTTTGGTATATCCTTAGTTTCTAGCTTAGATGGTTTTAGGACTAGGTTCAAACCAGCCATTCTTTGAAAGGTTATCCCTTCACTTGACTATAATTTTCTCACTCACTACAGTTCTATTACTTCTTTTCTTTTGTGACCATGCCTTTCAACAAAGGTGTTTCTCTTTTACCTTTTATTTACACATTAGTCTGTCAGTTATTCACCAAAGATTTTCTGAGCTTGTATAATGTGGGAGGCAGCATGCTAGGGCCTGGAGATAGAGCTGAAAACTAAGCATTCCCTTCTATCAAGTAGCTTTTACTCTAGAGGTGGAAATATGGAGAAACATAAAGTTATTATACACAATGTGTGATTAATGCTATGCAGCAGCAAAGCAAAGGGAGCTAAAGGAACTCATGAATGTGGTATCTATCCCAACCTAGAAGGGCAGAGGAGCCTTTCTGGAGGTTCCTACTGAACAAATCTCTAAAAGCTAACTGGAAGAGAACCAGGGAAAGAACAAACCAAGCCAAATCAAAAACAAACAATAATTTGGTTCTTGTTTCCCTTGCTCATCCAAGATGGCATTTTGAAAGATTATTGAATCACATTCTCAATTCCAATATTTTTTTTAAACATCTGAAAAGTTTGCCCATGTTTGTTTTTCCTTCACTTTCCTGACACACTCATTCTCCTGACGATCAGCACCTCATTTCCTCCTGGTTTTCCTTATCTCTTTTTGTGCTTCCTTTTTTGATTTCTTTTTTTTCCTTCATATATGTATAGAACTCACCCGTGGTTTAATCCATGGTTCTTAAAATTTTCTTTTCTTTCTAGGAGAGTTCAATAATCCTCAAGGTGTCCACAGCACTAGTCTAAAAATTCCATCATTAAAATCATCTGTACCATAACTCAAACTATGTAAGGACATAGCCACTCTTTATCTTCATTTATAATTCAGTCTTATCACAATCCCCCTCCTACAGCAAAAACCACCATTAGAGAGAGAATGGACATCAGCCATTAACACCTCATTTAGAATGTTTTCTTTCTAGAAGTGGTAACAATGGTTGTATTTTATGTCTCATTTCAATTTGTAGAATATATATTTTGGCCCTTGTTAGGAGAATTTTATACCCCAGTAGACTTAAGGAGATTGGAATATACCACCTCAAATTATGCCACTTTTGTATAAGGATTATTTTGACTTGAAGGAAATTGACAGACAGCATATGTGAGAAAATTTCTCTATCCTCCCTCTTTTTTGCCTAAAGGCAGTATACAAGTTTTCCTTTGTGAAGGAGTCCCTCCTTCTCTCTCAAATACCAGCAAGAAGAAAGTAACCTGACACATGCTTATGACCTCAGAGACTGCATGAGACCAAATCTTCATAACAAACCTTACTGACATGATCCTGATATTCCATTAGTTTCCATTTATATATTGATTATCTACAATTTACCACATTTAGAAACTCAAACTAGTTTTCTTTGTCTTGTCACTTACCAAAAAATTTATCACTCTTTGTTAATATGTCATATGGAGCCCTCAGGCCTGTTTTTTGGGGGGAGGGTTGACTTCCTTTTCTGTAAGACATCCCTATACCTATAAAAGTGAAAATATTAACATCAAATAAATTTGTACACACCATTTCTTTTGTTAATCTGGTTTTTTGACAGTTTAATTTGCACAACCCCAAAATCTAAACGTAAAAGGGTAGAGGGAAAAACATTTTTATTCCTTTATAAGATATATGGAGTAGATTAAAAAAACAAACAATTTTAACAAAGGTTGTAAGCACTTCTTACTCTTTTAAAATCATCACTGAGGATACATATAGAAAAAAGCTTATATTATTGTTAATTAAAAATGAAGGGGGTTACAAAAAGGTTTATGAAGTGTTTTCCCATTTTTTGTAAGTATGTATAATATATATTAAGTCTGTGTTTGTGTGTGTAGTGTGATGATCTGAATGCGTGTGTGTATGAGTTATTCATTGTTGCTTGACAAATTTCCCCCAAACTTCATGGTTTAAAATAAACAAAAAAATCTATTATCTTATCATTTATCTGTGTCTGTAATTTGGGAATGGCTTGGTTTGGTGGTTCCAGATTAGGGTTGCTAATGTCATTGGAGTCATAATGTTGGCTAGGGCTGCAGTCTCTGAAGACGTGACTGGGTTTGGGAGATCTGCTTCCAAAATGGCTCACTCATGTAGCTCTTGGCAAGAGGCCTCACTCCTTTGCCATATGTGCCACTCCATTGTTCTGCTTAAATGTTTCCATATGTTAGCTTGTCCTCCCAGAGAGATTGATACGACAAAGAGAAAAGAGGAGTAAGAGAGTGAGACAGAAAGAGATCTAGTTTCAGAAATCACAATCATCACACTGGACACATCTGATTAACTAGAGACAAATCTCTAAGTCTGATCCACTCTCAGAAGAAAATTAGACTAGGTTTTTTCCAAATAAAGACTGTCAAAGACTTGGTGGGCATATTTTATAATTATCACAGTTTGTGGAAAAATGTAAAAATAGATGCAATCTTTTTAAGAATTATTATCTCTGGGTAGTTAGATGGAGATAAATAAATAAGTTATTGATTTACCTATATTTTACAATTTTTACACAGTCATGAAAGTGTTATTTTTTTATTTTAGCGAGAGGAGGGGAGGCAGAAACAGACTCCTGCATGTGCCCTGACCAGAATCCACATGGAAAACCCACTAAGGATTTATACTCTGCCCATCTGGAGCCCTTGCTCTATTGCAGTTGGAGCCATTTTTATTGCCTGGGTGGGGCCATGGAGCTATCCTTAGCAGGTAGGGCCAATTCACTCTAATTGAACCATAGCTGCAGGAAGAGAGGAGAAGATAGATAGAGAAGCAAGAGGGGGGAGTTGTGGAGAAGTAGATGGGCACTTCTCCTGTGTTCCCTGACCAGAAATCGAACCCAGGACTTCCATAGGCCAGGCTGAAGCTGTACCTCTGAGCCACTGCCCAGGGCCAGTCATGAATGTTTTAAAATCACATTTTTAAATAGACTACAAAAATGTTATATGATGCTGATGACATGTTTACTGCTGACCATTTGGCTACATAAGTGAGCCATTTTGGAAGCAGATCTCCCAAACCCAGTCACGTCTTCAGAGACTGCAGCCCTAGCCAACATTATGACTCCAATGACATTAGCAACCCTAATCTGGAACCACCCAACCAAGCCATTCCCAAATTACAGACACAGATAAATGATAAAATAATAGATTTTTTTTTGTTTATTTTAAACCATGAAGTTTGGGGGAAATTTGTCAAGCAACAACTTCTTGAAACATCTTCAGTGGGTTTACTTAAGAGGCTGTGGTCAGAAATGATTCCATAACAGAACTTTGAAAGTAGATATCACATTATCACACATTTACAAGCGATGAGACAGGGTCATTAGAGAGGTTAATTGAAATAAACTAACTGTACATAAATGGTATACATGGGATTTAAATCTGGGCTTCCTAGTTCTACAGCCAAACTCTTAAACTAAGTGAAATATGCACAATACTTATTGAATGTATATAATCACAGTATAGATCATGTAAACAGTAGCTCAGAGAAATAAAAGGCCAGAGCTAATCCAGTCAGAAAACATTTCATAAAAGAAGTGAACAGTGAGTTGTATCTTGAAGAAAAAGAATAAGATTTGGATAATCTAGGGATGACATTCCAAATGAATGTGGAACCCTGGCTAAGGTTCAGAAATGGGTTGGAACTTGGATTTCCCAAGGATGTTCCAATGAGAAGATTGGTCCTAATAAGGTAGAGGGATTCTTGGTTAGTTGTTCAAGTTAAGACAAAATAGAGATCTTGAGGTAGGCCTGTAATGCCATGAATTTTCTTCATAAGACTGATTTCATTGTGTCCCATTGATTTTGGGTTGTTGTCCTCTCATTTTCATTTGTTTCAAGGTATCTTGATTTGTTTCTTGTCAGAAATGAACAATCTAACTTTACACTTAAAAGAATTTGTAAAAGAACAACAAACAAAGCGCAAAGTAAGTAGAAGGAATAAAATAATAAGGATCAGAGTAGAAATAAATTAAATATTTCCTTCTAAAAAATGCAAAAGATCAATAATACCATGAGCTGGATCTTTGAAAAGATACAAAGATTGACAAACCTTTAACAAGACTCATCGACAAAAAAAAGAGAGAAGACCCAAATAAATAAATTCAGCAATGAAAAAGAAGAAATAAAAAATTACACCAAAGAAATACAAAAGATTGTAGGAAAATATTACAAACAACTTTATGCCAACAAATTGGACACTCTGAAAGAAACAGATAAATTTCTACAAACATACAATCTTCCAAAACTGAATCAGGAAGAATGAGAGACTGAATAAACAGATTACAGCTAGTGAAATTAAAGGAGTAACAACAATAACAAAAAAAATCCCAAGAAAAAAAAGTCCTGGCTTCACTGGTGAATTTTAGCAAACATTCATCCAAATTGGAAATAAAAGAAGCAACGCTGTCATTATTTGCAGATGACATGATACTGTATATAAAAAACCCTTAAGATTCCACCAAAAAAACTATTAGACTGATAAATAAAATTTTTAAAGCAGCATGATACAAAATATACCCAGAAACAGGTTGCATTTTTTTTTTTTTGGATTTTTCTGAAGTTGGAAACGGGGAGGCAGTCAGACAGACTCCTGCATGCACCCGACCAGGATCCACCCAGCATGTCCACCAGGGAATGATGCTCTGCCCATCTTGGGGCGTCGCTCTGCCGCAATCAGAGCCATTCTAGCGCCTGAGGCAGAGGCCACAGAGCCATCCTCAGCACCCGGGCAAACTTTGCTCCAATGGAGCCTTGGCTGCGAGAGGGAAGAGAGAGACAGAGAGGAAGGAGAGGGGAAGGGGTGGAGAAGCAGATGGGTGCTTCTCCTGTGTGCCCTGGCTGGGAATTGAACCCGGGACTCCTGCATGCCAGGTCGATGCTCTACCACTGAGCTAACCGGCCAGGGCCCAGGTTGCATTTTTACACACCAATAATGAACTATGAGAAAAGGAAACTAAGAAAACAATACCATTCACATTTTTTTTAAAAAAAGAATAAAACACCAGGAATAAATTTAACCAAGAATATAAAAAACCTGTACTCAGAAAATTAAAACACACTGAGAAAAGAAACTGAAGAAGATGCAAATAAGTGGAAATATGTAACATGTTTAAGGATATGAAGAACTAATATTATTAAAATGTCCATATTGCCTGAAGCAAACTATAGATTAAATACAATTCTTATCAAGATACTAATGCTGTATTTCACAAACTAGAACAAATACTCCAAAACTAAATATAGAACCACAAAAGAACCCTAATTTAAGCCACAAAAATCTTGAGAAAGAAGGACAAAGTAAGAGAAATCACACTACCAGATACCAAATTATAATACAAGGTCATAGTAATGAAAACGGTATGATACTGGCATCAATACAGAAACATAGATAAATGGAACGGAGTGGAGCCCCAAAACCAACCCACACTTATATGGACAACTAATATTTGACAAAGAAGACAAAACACACAATAAGGTAAAGACAATCTATTCAATAAATGTAAAAATTGGAGAGATATGTGTAAAAACTGAAACTAGACAAACTTCTTAGAACATACACATTCAAGAATAAATTCAAAATGTATTAAAGACTTAAATATTAGGCTCAAAAACATAAACATCCTGTAAGAAAACATAGGCAGTAAAGTCTCAAACATGTCTTGTAGCAATATTTTCTTCTGATATATCTTCTTGGGCAACAGAAACAAAAGAAGGAATAAATAAATGCGACTACATCAAATTAAAAAGTTTTTGTACAGCAAAAGAAACCATCAACAAAATAAAAAGACACTGCCTATGACTGGCTCTTATCAACTCTTTTGGAGCTACAGTCAATCCAGATCTTGTGGTTGCCTCTGCTGGGCTCAGGTGCCCTTGTAAATATCAGCTGCAGTCCTAGACTAGCTTTTATCTACTCTTGGCCTTGGGGAAGTTCCTTTAAAAGTTCAGGCCCTGGCCGGTTGGCTCAGTGGTAGAGCATCTGCCTGGCGTGCAGGAGTCCCGGGTTCAATTCCCAGTCAGGGCATACAGAAAAAGCACCCATCTACTTCTCCACCCATTCCCCTCTCCTTCCTCTCTGTCTCTCTCTCTTCCCCTCCCGCAACCAAGACTCCACTGGAGCAAAGTTGGCCCGAGGCTGAGGATGGCTCCATGGCCTCTGCCTCAGGCGCTAGAATGGCTCTGGTCACAACAGAGCAATGCCCCTGATGGGCAGAGCATCGCTCCCTGGTGGGCATGCCAGGTGGATCCGGGTGGGGCACATGCAGGAGTCTGACTGCCTCCCCGTTTCCAGCTTCAGAAAAATACACACACACAAAAAAGTTCAAATTCCCCTGAGATCTGCTCTCAGCTGCCTCTTATTGCTGGCTACTTATTGGGCTCAGTACTGTAATTCAGTGATTAGGTACAGTATTGAATGTAGCTTGCCCCTTAGCCTCAAATGTCTTTCTATCCCGATTTTTTACTTTGTTATTATTGTTTTATTTATTTTTTACTTTTTTTATTTTGTTATTATTTTCTTTTTTAGCAATCAGAAGGATGTGGTCACAGGGATCCAGTGGGTTTGGCCTTTGTGCTTCCGGTGGTGTGCAGTCTGTCCCCTGCCCTCCCCCCCCCCCCCACCGCTTCTGCAGCTGCCAGGGCTTCCACTGCCCCTATGGGGCCAGCGCGCCCGCTCAGACCACCTCCAAGGTTGTCAGTTCCCCGAGGTTGTCAGTGCCCCAGCCACTGCAAAGGGTGAGCTCACTCAGCAGGAATGAATTTTGCGCAAACTCGGACCTCCCTCTGCAGTGGCCTGTCACAGCTTCCGCCTCCACCGGCCCAGCGCAATTGCTTGGACCACCTTCACTGTCGTTGGGCCCCCACCTCTAAGGGCAAACGCGCGCTGCAGGCAGGATTGCGGCCTAGCTCTGTCCTCCGCAGAGGCTGCCAGAGCTCCCGCCGGGGGCCCCCCCCCCCCCCCCCCCCCCCCCCCCCCCCCCCCGCTCTTCCCACTGGTACCACTCTTGGTCCTGCAGCAATGCCCTGCTGCAGCAGGCCTGCCCACCCCTGGTGAGCACTCAGCAGCATTTGAGGGTGGTGTAGCTCAGACCTCAGCACTCATTACCTTTTTCCCTAACGTGTTGCCTGTCTGTAAGTCACTTTGCTCTGACTGGAGCAGGAGACCCTCTGGTGGGTGGGTTATTTCTTCCATTTCCTGTTGTTGCTGCTCCAAGAAAAAAAAATGTTCACTTTAGATTTGGGGAATGATTCAGTCCAGGGGCTAGGGTGTCCATCCCTCAAAGTGTCTCCCCCTGTGCTTCTGAGACCACACTCACCCCTGGCAACTCCAATCCTCCCAGCATTCCCTCTACTGGAGCCCCAAGCAGGTGGCTGTGAGCAAGGCTTTTCGAGTGGTCCTTTTAATACGGAGCCTGGGTCTGAAAGTTCTATCTCCTTCTCTCAATGTCTGGCTCCCTCCTCAGCCAAGTACAGTTTGTTTGCCCCTTCCAAGCTAGAACGCTCTAGGCTAGCACTCCAGTTCTGGGGCTGAGGACCCACAACCCACAATTTAGCAGGCAATCCTCTCCACTGCTAGAGTGTCTCTGGGCCATCACTCGCTCCAGAGAGCAGGGCAAACCTTTCCGTGACTCCGACTTTCCTACCAGTCTCAGTGTGGTTTCTTTGGTGGTCCTTGGCTATAAAATCCTCTTAGTTTAGTCCAAAGTTGGTATTTCAAGATGACTGTTCTCAAAATTAAGTTTTAATCTACTTTAGTTCTAGGATGTGGGAGTTGGAACGTCTGTCTACTCCGCAGCCATCTTGTCTCCCTGTAACCTAGCTCTCTAATACACTTATCCACTATAGGTCACTTGGGCTGTTTTCACATCTTGGCTATTGTAAACAATGCTGTAATAAACATAGGGGTGCATATCTACTTTTGGATCAATGATTTGGTATTCTTAGAATAATTACTAAAAGTGAGATAGCTGGGTCAAAACGCAGTTTCATTTTTAATTTTTTGAGGAAACCCCATATAGTTCTTCACAGTGGCTGCACAAGTTTGCATTCCCACCAACAGTGCAGGAAGGTTCCATTTTCTCCACACCCTAGTCAGCACATATTTTGTATTGTATTGTTAATGAGCGCCATTCTGACAGGTGTGAGGTGGTACCCCATTGTGAATTTAATTTGCATTTATTTGATGATTAGTGACATTGAACATTTTTTCATATGCCTATTGCCATTTGATTGTGCTCTTTGGAGAAGTATCTATTCATTTCTTTTGCCCATTTTTTAATTGGATTTTTTACCTTCCTTGTGTTGAGTTTTAGAAGTTCTTTCTAAATTTTGGTTATTAACCCCTATCAGATGTATTGGTGAATATGTTCTCTCATTCTGTGGGTTGTCTTTTTATTTTGTTCATGGTTTCTTTTGGTGTGCAAAACCTTTTCAGTTTGATATAGTCCCATTTGTTCAACCTGTCCTTCATTTCACTTTCCTGTGTAGATAAACCAGCAAAAATATTGTTCCAAGAGATATCGAAAAGTTCACTGCCTATGTTTTCTTCCAAAATGTTTATGGTTTCACGACTTACATTTAAGTCTTTTATCTATTTTGAGTTTGTTTTTCTGAATAGTGTAAGTTGGTCGTCTAGTTTCTTTTTTTTTTTGCATGTACCCATCCAATTTTCCCAAACACCATTTATTAAATAGATTATATTTACTCCACTGTATGCTCTTACCTACTTTGTCAAATATCAATTGACCATAAAGACGTGGGTTAATTTCTGGGTTTTCTGTTTTGTTTCTTTGTTCTATATGCCTGTTCTTAAGTCAGTGCCAAGCTGTTTTGAGAAAAATAGCCTTGTAGGATAACTTGATATCAGGAAGTGTGATACCTCCCACTTTATTCTTAATTATCAAGATTGCTGAACCTATTCGTGTTTTTTTAATTTTGGTTCCATATAAATTTCTGGAATGTTTGTTCTATATCTTTGAAGTATGTCATTGGTATTTTAATAGGAATTGCATTAAATATATAGATTGCTTTGGGTAATATAGACATTTCAATTATGTTTATTCTTTGTATCCATGAACACGGTATACACTTCCACTTGTTTGTATCTTCCTTGAATTCTTTTATTAATATTTTTTAATTTACCCATACAAGTCCTTTACCTACTGGGATAAATTTACTCCTAAGTATGTTATTTTTTTTGGTGCAAAAGTGGAGGGGATTGTTTTCTTAATTTCTTTTTCAGATAGTTTATTATTGGTGTATAAAAATGCCACTAATTTATGAATATTAATTTTATATTCTGCCACTTGCCAAATTCATTTATCAGGTCCAGTAATTTTTTTACTGATACCTTAGGGTTTTCTACATATAGTATCATGTCATCAGCAAATAATGATAGTATTACTCCTTCCTTTTCAAATTAAACGCCTTTTATTTCTTCTTCTTTTCTGATTGCTGTGGCTAAGACTTCCAGCACTATGTTGAATAAGCATTGTGAAAGGGGGCACCCCTGCCTTTTTCCTGATCTTAAGGGAATTGCTTTTAATTTTTACCCATTGAGCATAATGTTGGCTGTGAGTTTGTCATAGATGGCCTTTATCACGTTGAGATATGTTTCCTGTATTCCACTTTGCTGAGAGTTTTGATTATAAATGGATGCTGGATTTTATCAAATGCTTTTCCCGCATCTTTTGATATAATCATGTGATTTTTATCCTCCCCTTTGTTTATGTGATGCATTATAATGATTGATTTGTAAATATTGTACCAGCCTTGTCTCCCCAGAATAAATCCAATTTGATCATGATGTATGATTTTTTTCATGTATTACTGGATCCGGTTTGCTAATATTTTGCTGACAATTTTAGCATCTAAGTTCATCAGGGATATTGGCCTATAGTTTTCTTTCTTTGTATTCTTTACCTGGTTTTGGAATGAGGATTCTGCTTGCCTCATAAAAGGAGCTTGGAAGCTTTTTCTCCTCATGAATTTTTTGAAATAGCTTGAGAAGGATAGGTGTTAGTACTTCTTTGAATATTAGGTAAAATTTGCCTGTGAAGCCATCTGGTCGAGGGCTTCTGTTTGCTGGGATAGTTTTGATAGCTATTTCAATTTCATTTGTTATAATCTGTCTGTTTAGGTATTCTGATTCTTCCAGATTAAGCTTTGAAAGGTTATATGTTCCTTGGAATTTATCCAGTAGTCTTGGTTGTCCAGTTTTTTGGTATACAGATCATCATAGTATTTTCTTATGATCCTTTTTACTTCTGTGGTGTCATTTGTTAGTTCTCCATTTTCATTGCTAATTTTATTTATTTGAGTTCTCTCTCTTTTTCTCTTGATGAGTCTGGTAAAAGTTTCATCAGTCTTGTTTACCTTTCAAAAAGCATCTCTTGGTTTCATTGATCTTCTCTACTGTATTTTTAGCCTCTATGTCATTTATTTCCACTCTGTTCTTTATTATTACCTTCCTTCTATTTCCTCTGGGCTTTATTTGTTGTTCTTTTTCTAGTTCTTTTAGATACAGGGTTAAGTTGTTTATTTGAGTTTTTCCTTGCTCTTTAAAGTATGCCTATAATGCTATAAACTTTCCTCTCAGGACTGCTTTTGCTGTGTTTTATAAATTTTGTATTTTTGTATGTTTATTTTCATTTGTTTTTTTAAAAAAATTTATTTCTTTTTTATGTCATTGTTAACCAATTTGTTATTTAATAACATACTATTTAGCCTCCAAGTGTTTGAATGTTTTTCAGCTTTTTTTATCATAGTTAATCTCTACTTTCATGCCATGATCAGAGTAGATGCTTGATATGATATCATTATTTTTAAATTTATTGAGACTTCTTTTGTGTCCGAACATTTGGTCTATCCTAGAGAATGTACCATGAGAACTGGAAAAGAATATATATTCTGCTGCTTTGGAATGAATGTTTCTGAGGATATTTCTTAAAGCCACTTAATCTAGTATGTCATTTAAGGCCCCTTTTTCTTTGTTAATTTTCTGTCTAAAGGATCTGTCCATTGATGTTGTTAGGGTATTAAAATCCCCTAATATTATAGTATCACCATTGATCTCACCCTTTATATTCATAAAAATCTGCTTTATATATTTAGGTGCTCCTATATTAGTCGCATAGATATTTACAATGGTTATATCCTCCTGTTGGATTGCTCCCTTTACCATCATGTAGTGACCTTCTTTATCCCTTATATAGCCTTTGTTTTAAAGTCTTTCTTGTCAGATATTAGCATTGCTACCCCAGCTTTTTTTCATTTCCATTTGCATGAAATAATTTTTCCATCCTTTCAGTTTTATTCTATGTGTATATTTTGTTTTGAGGTGGCTCTCTTATAGACAGCATATGTACAGGGCCTGATTTCTTATCCATGCAGCCTCCCAATGTCTTTTGATGAGAGCATTTAACCTATTTACACTTAAGTTTATTATTGATATGTAGTTGTTTATTATGATTTTATTCTTTAAATATACAGTCCTCTGTTTCTCGATTTTATTTCTTTGCTTTTTTTACAGCAGGCCTTTTAACATTTTTTGCAGTACTGGTTTGATTGTAATGAATTCCTTGAGGTTTTTTTAGTCTGGGAAGGTTTTTATTTCTCCTTCAATTTTAAATAATAGCCTTGCTGGATAAAGAAGTCTTGGTTGTAGGTTCTTGCTTTGCATCACTTTGAATATTTCTTTCTAATCCCTTCTGGCCTCAAGTGTTTCTGTTAAGAAGTCAGATTTTATCCTTATGGGGGCTCCTCTGTAGGTAATTAACAGCTTTTTTCTTGCAGCTTTTATAGTATTCTTTCTTTTGCTCTTAACTTTGACACTAAATTATGATGTCTCTTGTTGTAGGCCTCCTTGGGATCCTCTTTAATGGAACTCTCTGTGCTTCTTGAACTTGTGTGAGTTTTTCCTTCATCAATATAGGAAATTTTCAGCTATGATGTCTTTAAACAAGTTCTCTATTCCTTGTTCATTCTCATCTCCTTCATGAATCCCTATGATGCGGGTGTTGTTTCTTTTCATGTAAGCACAAAGCTCTCTTAGGATTTCCTCAGACTTCTTGAGCCTCCTTTCTTTTTGCTGCTGTGTTTCTATGTGTTTGTTTATCTTGTCCTCTAAATGGCTGATTTGACCCTCTGCTTTATTCAGTCTGCTATTAATTCCTTCTTGTGTGGTCTTCAATTCTAACACTGAATTTGTCATTTCTGACTGCTTCTTTTTTTATGATTTCAATGTCCTTTTAGATGCTTGCTATCTCTTTATTTAAGTGCTTATTATGTCCATCCATTGTTGCTCTAAGATCTTTGAGCATCCTAAAAATCATTGTTTTAAACACTGTATTTTGTATTTTGGTTACTTCCATCTCATTCAGTTCTTTTTCTGGGGTTTTTTCTTATTGATTCATTTGGGTTGCTTTTCTCTGTCTGCACATTTTGTCTGTGTATTAGGAATCACTGTCTAACTTTGAAATTTTTATGTAGTCTTCATGAGTAAGATGGGCTCATTGGTACTGTCCTCCAGACCATTTGTTTTTCTTGTTCGAGGAATGCTTCTTGTGGCTACTATTTTCCTTCTTGTTGTATGTATTAGATTCAGTTGGTCCTTTCATGTGTATGGTTATCCCTTCTGGCTGGCTGGCTCTGAGGGTCAACCTTAATTGTTTGTATTACCCACTGTGCAATGTCTCTCTTTTGGGTATATTTACTCCCCACATTGTCTGGTGCCTGCCAGACTCCACCTTTGGGTATGCTGCTTGTATAGGTAGTTGAGTCTAAGTTGGTGCTGTCTGCCACCCAATACCAGCAGCATTGGCTCTAGTTCTTATTGTATTGGCATCAGCTGTTGTTTGTAACCTGCTTTGGGCTATCAATCTGCAGCTACTGAACTTTCTGCTGTTTGTCTCTTCATTTTCAGTGCCTGTGTACTGTGGGAAGGGCCAACCTTTGTACAAGGATCAGCTTCCTTCTGCTTAGAAATGACCACAGCTCTGTATATGCACCAAGCTCTGTAAGATTTGTCTCCACTTTTCAGCTGCTCCTCCTCCTCATGTAGCTGCCTAGTCTTCCTACAGAGTCTTCTGTAGTAAGACTGTAGTATGGGCTAAGATTGGCCTCACCCAACCAACACCTCTACAGGTTGCATGACTCATGGGTTAGGGAAGCTGACGTTGTGAATACAATGTTTGTGGGACCCCCTACTTCAGAAGTCTCTTGGTCAGGTTCTTAGTACAGGGAATATGGCCCCTCCTCTAAGGCTTGATCCCTCAGCCACTGCTGGATACTCAAATTTTATTTCTCCCCAACAAGGTGAGCAGCAGATTGAGACAGAGTGTGGCCAACAATCCCCTCTGCAGAAGTTCTTTCAGCTGTCGAGACTTTGGTCTCTGGGAGGAAGAATCAGAGAGTCCTCTCTTGAGCTGACTGTGCCTCTTCAAAGGTGGCTAAGCCCCTCAATCAGATCCAATGATGTACACACAGGAACCTACACTTTAAAGGTCCATGCTCCGAGCTTTTCTCTCTTCCCTCTGTGGAATCTACACTACTAAGACAGAATATCCAGCACCTAGGCCAGCTGACTGTGAATCTCCACCCTATCCAATGCACATGAGCCATTGTGCCAGTGCTGATCACAGAGAGTAGAACTTGCCTCAGCTGGGCCAAGTGTGAAGAACTTTTACTTAAGATACCACTCTAGCAAGAGTAGTTAGGCCTTGAACCATTTCTTTCTGCAGCTAACACCTGGATCTGCTAGCCCTGGCCCTCCCAAGCAAGAACCTAGGTGTTGGGCAGATAAAATATATTATACTCACTTTGTTAAAGATGGCACTGCCCACATGGAAGCCCATTACCCAGGTGATATTAATGTGTGTTGGGGGCGGGCTGTGGGCAAGCAAAATGCTTGTGGCCTGGGGCTTAATTTTAGGACTAAGCCTTTCCCACCCTTTTTGATGTGGGGTGGTACAATCTCATCATGCCCCAGATAAGTGACTTTGTATTAGAGACTTCCCTATTTTGTATATTGGATTAAAGGTTTTGATTTCAACACTTTAAAATGGGGGCAGACGGGAGCTTGCTCTCTCAGTTCCTGAGATTATCATTAGAGGAGAGAACAGAGAGGAGAGCAGAGAGAGGCCATGTGGAGGAGGCCAGGAGAAGCAGCCAAGATGGTGGAGTGTTGAGTGAGAGGCCAGTTTGTGCAGAGTTTGTGCAGGGAGAAGGAAGGAGATGGGGAACAGAGGTGAATAAGTCTGGTGAGTTAGAAACCTTTGATTCTAGGAGACTCGGATAAGTCAGTAGCTTTGTGAGCACTTAATGTGAGTGGGTTTTGGAGCCCATTGTGTGTTTTTACTTGCCCGCTGGGTGCAAGCTAGGATTAAAGATGATGGCCCACCAGTTTTTGGTTCTATTGTTTCTTTATCGACTTTCCGAATCCAATGTGAACCTGCATGGACCAGGCGGCTGTGATGGTGGCCTTGGATACTGGCCACACACTAGGGCAGAACAGTGGGAGACACTACATTTGACTGACTCTCAGCAACCTTTCAGGAGCTACAAGCAATCCAGAGTATGTGGCTGCCTCTGCTGGGCCCAGGTGTACATGGAAATACTAAGCTGCACTCCTAGGCTGGATTTTACCCACTCTGGTTTAAAGCTAGTATCCACAGCCACCTTCACAGCCACCCGGCCCATGCAGGTTCACATTGGTTTCAGACAGTTGGTAATGAAACAACAGAGCCATGAACTGGTGGGCCATTATCTTTAATCCAAGCTTTCACCCAGCAGGCAAGTAAAAACACACATTGGGCTCCAAAACCCACTCATTCATTGCTCGCAAAGCTACTGATTTATCCAAGTTTCCTAGAATCAAAGGTTTCTAGCTCACTAGCCTCATTCTCCTTTGTTCCCCATCTCTTTCTCTCTACACAAACTCTGCACTAATTGGCTTCTCTTTCAGCACTCCACCATCTTGGCTGCCTTTCCTGGCCTCCTACACATGGCCTTTCTCTGCTCTCCTCTCTAATGCTCTCTCCTCTAATGCTAATCTCAGGAACCAAGAGAGAGCAAGCTCTCAATCTGCCCCACTTTATAGTATAGAAATCCAAACCTTTAATTCAATATACAAACAAGGAAGTTTCTGATACAGAGTCACTTATCTGAGGCATAATGGGATTCCTCATGAGAGTGCACCACCCTACATCATGCAATCAGTCAAGAGTATGAGGAAAAGCCTAGTCTTAAAACTAAGCCTTAGGCTATAATGATCAGGCCTGCTTACAGCCTGTCCCCCACACCCAATATAAACTATATGTGAGCAAACATATATATCATATTTAAAAACTTATTTGACCAACACTAGTTCACTCATTGGCCAAGTTTACCTAAGTCTCACCTCCTGCAGCCTGTCTGCTGACTGCTTGATGGGCTCAGCCATTGAAAAAACCTCTGCTGGAGTCTAGAGCCTGTGGCAATTTGATGTTTAAGAAGGGTGCTGGGTGTGGCTCTGCCCCTTGGCCCCAGGTGTTAAACTGTCCATACTTATTCTCACAGGCCTATGTAGGGTGAGGTCCCAGTATTCTGGTGGATGTGGCCTCTGAGACCCATAGCTGTGGTCTTCCCTCCCACAGTTTCAACTGTGTCTCTTTGAGGTGGAAGCACCAGTCATAGACTCGGGAGACTGTAGGGGGGACCTTTGTTCTCAACACCAGAAAACTTAGTCACTGATGAGCCCCCTTCTTCTTGGCCTTTCAGCATGACCCATCACCATGAGAGGTAGAAGAGACTCAATGGTGGATGCTGGTCAAATAAGTTGTAAATATGACATATATGTTTGCTCGCTTATAGTTTGCATAGGATGTGAGAGACAGGCTGTAAACAGGCAGGGTGATTATAGCCTAAGGCTTAGTTTTAACACTAAGCTTTTCCCCACACCTTTGACAATCAGTGATGTGGGGTGGTGCACTCTCATGAGGAATCCCTGAATGGAAAGGGAAGTGTTTTCCCACTGTGTGTATTTCTTACCCGCTGGGTGCAAACTAGCATTAATGTAATGGCCCACCAGTTCTTGGCTCCATTGTTTCATTACTGTCTGTCTGAATCAAATGTGAACCTGCATGGATCAGGTGGCTATGATGGTATAAAGCCGTGGCTACTGGCTTTACAGTGTGTATACATAATTTTACTAATTCCTTCACCTTCTCTGATCCTGTCCCCTCATCCCCCTTCCCTTTGAAAGCTGTCCCTCTGATCCTTCTGACCCAGACTCTGCCTCTATTCAATGCTTCAGTTCACTTTTTTTATTAGATTCCACAAATAAGTGAAATTATATGATTATTTTATTTTTTCTCTGCCTGGCTTACTTCAGTTAGCATAATAATCTCCAAGTGCATCTATGCCACCACAAGAGGTAAAATTTCCTTCTCTTTCACAGCTGCATAGTATTCCATTGTTTATATGTACCCTAGTTTTTTAATCCACTCATCCATTGATTGACACATGAGCTGTTTTCAGATCTTGGCTGTTGTAAACAATGCTTCAATAAATGTGGGGTTGCATTTCTTGTTTTGAATCAGTAATTTGGTATTCTTAAAATATATTCCTAAAAGTGGGATAGCTGGGTCAAAAGGCAGTTCCATTTTTATTTTTTGAGGAAATTTCATGCTGTTTTCCACAGTGGCTGCACAAGTCTGCATTCCCACCAACAGTGTGAGAGGGTTCCTTTTTCTCCACACCCTCGCCAGCACTTATTGTGTGTTGTTTTGTTAATGAGCGCCATTCTGACAGATGAGAGGCTGCATCTCATTGTGGTTTTAATTTCCACTTCTCTGATAATTAGTGACATAGAACATCTTTCCATATACCTATTGGCCATCTGTATAACCTCTTCAGAAAAATGTCTATTCAGTTATTTTGTGCATTTTTAATTAGACTGTTTACCTTCCTGGTGTTTAGTTTTAGATATTCTTTATAAATTTTGGTTATTAACCCCTTATCAGGTGTATCTGGAAATATGTTCTCTCATTATGTGGGTTGTCTTTTTATTTTGTTAATGGTGTCCTTTGCTGTGCAAAAGCTTATTATTTTGATAGTCTTTTTTGTTTATTTTGTCCTCTATTTCACTTTCCCATGGAGATAAATTGACAAAAATATTGCTACGAGAGATATTGGAGAGTTTACTGCCTATATATATTTTCTTCCAAAATGTTTATGGTTTCATGACTTAAATTTAAGTCTTTTATCCATTTTGAGTTTATTTTTGTAAATGGTGTAAGTTGGTGGTCTAGTTTTATTTTTTTGCATGCACATGTTCAATATTTCCAACACCATTTATTCAAGAGATGGTCTTTACTCCATTGTATGCTCTTACCTCTTTTGTCAAATATCATTTGTCCATAAAGGCATGGGTTTGTTTGCAGTTTCTCTGTTCTCTTCCATTGATCTTTATACCTCTTGCTATGACAGTACCCAGCTGTTTTGATCACAATTGTCTTGTAGTATAACTTGGTGTCAGGATATGTGATACCTCCCACTTTTTTCTTTATTTTCAAGATGGCTGAGCTTATTAGTGTTCTTTTTTGGTTCCATATAAATTTTTGGAATATTTGTTCTATATCTTTGACATATGCCATTGATATTTTAATAAAAATTGCATTGAATCTATTGATTGCTTTGGGTATTATAGACATTTTCATAATATTTATTCTTGCTATCCATGAACATGATATATACTTCCACTTGTTTATATCTATTTTGATATATTCTTTCAATGTGTTATAATTTTCCAAGTGCAAGTCTTTTCCTCTTTGGTTAAATTTACACCCAGGTTTTTTATTTTATTTTTTATTTTTATTTTTATTTTTTTTACAGAGCCAGAGAGAGGGATAGACAGAGACAGACAGACAGGAACAGAGAGATGAGAAGCATCAATCATCAGTTTTTTGTTGCGCATTGCAACACCTTAGTTGTTCATTGATTGCTTTCTCATATGTGCCTTGACCGTGGGCCTTCAGCAGACCGAGAGTAACCCCTTGCTTGAGCCAGAGACATTAGGTCCAAGCTGGTGAGCTTTTTGCTCAAACCAGATGATCCCGCGCTCAAGCTGGCAACCTTGGAGTCTCAAACCTGGGTCCTTTCGCATCCCAGTCCGACGCTCTATCCACTGCGCCACCGCCTGGTCAGGCGGTTCTTTATTTTTTTTATTGTTGCAATACTGAAGGGTATTTTTTTCTAAATTTTCTTTCGGACAGTTTCTTTTTGGTGTATAAAAAATCCACTGATTTCTGAATATTAGTTTTATATGTAACAACCTTTCCAAATTCATTTGTGAGGTCAGTAGTTTTTTGACTGAGACTAGGGTTTTCTATGTACAGTATCATGTCATCAGAGAATAATGATAATTTTACTTCCTTTCCAATTTGTATGTTTTTAATTTCTTCTTCTTGTCTGATTGCTGTGGCAAAGACTTTCAGAAATATTTTGAATAAGAGTGGTTAAAAGGGGCACCACTACATTTTTCCTGATTTTAACAGACCTGTTTTTAATTTCTGCCTATTAAGTATCATATTGGCTTTGGTTTGTCACAGATGGCTTTTATTATGTTGAGGTATGTTCTTTGTATTCCCATTTTGCTGAGAGTTTTGAACATAAATGGGTGCTAAATTTTATCAAATTTTTTTCTGCATCTCTTGATATTATCATATAATTTTAATTTTTCCTTTTGTTTTTGTGATGAATTGCACTGATTGATTTGAAAATACTGCACCAGCCTTGCTTCCCTGGAATGGATCTCATGTGATCATGATTTATGATCTTTCTGATGTATTGCTCAATATAGTTTGCTAATATTTTGTTGAGAACTTTAGCATTTATGTTTATCAGGGATATTAGCCTATAGTTATCTTTTTTTTGTAGTGTCTTTTCTTGGTTTTTGAATGAAAATAATGTGTGCCTCATAAAAGGATCTTAGAAATCTTCCCTCTTCTTAAATATTTTGAAATAGCTTGAGAAGGATAGGTGTTACTACTTCTTTGAATATTTGATAAAATTTGCCTGTGAAGCCATCCAGTCTAGGACTTCTGATTACTGGGAGTTTTTTGATAAGTGTTTAAATTTCATTTGTTGGAATTAATCAGTTTAGGTTTTCTGACTTTTTCGGATTGAATTTTAGAAGATTGTATGTTTCTAAAAATTCATGTGTTTTGCCTAGATTGTCCAATTTTTTGACATATAAATCTTCATATTTTCTTACAATGTTTATTATTTCTGCAGTGTCAGTTGTTACTTCTCCACTTTCATTTCTAATTTTATTTATTTGACTACCCTCTCTTTTTTTCTTGTCAATCTTGTTTACCTTTTCAAAGAACCAAGTCTTGGTTTTATTGAACTTTTGTATTTTTATTTAGCCTCTATGTTATTTATCTCTCTTCTGATCTTTATTATTTCCATCATTCTACCTCCTCTGGGCTTTATCTGTATTTCTTTTTCTAGTTTTTTTTTTCTGAAGTGAGAAGGAGTGAGGCAGAGATAAACTTTCACATTTGCCCAACTGGGATCCACCTGGCAAGCCCACTAGGGGGCAATGCTTTGCCCTTCTGGGGTGTTTCTCCATTGTAACTGGAACCATTCTAGCACCTGAAGCAAAGGCCAAGCAGCCATTCATAGTGCCCGAGACAACCTTGCTCCAATGGAGTTTGGATGTGGAAGCGAAAGAGACAGATAGAAAGAAAGGAGAGGGATAGGAGTGGAAAAACAGTTTGTCACTTTTCCTGTATGCCCAGGCTGGGAATCAAACCCGGTACTTCCACACATGCCTGGCCAACACTCTACCACTTAATTAATGAGCCAGGGCCTCTAGTTCTTTTAGATGCAAAATTAAGTTGTTTGAGCTTTTTCTTACTTCTTAAGGTATGGCTATACTGCTAGGAATTTCTCTCTCAAGAATGCTTTTGCTGTGTCCCATAAATTTCGAGTTGTATATTCATTTTCATTTCTTTCAAGGAATTAAAAAAAAATTTTTCTTGATCTCATTGTTAACTCATTCGTTATTTAATAGCATGCTATTTAACTCCCAAGTGTTTGAATGCTTTTCAGTTTTCCTATTATAGTTGATTTCTACTTTCATGCCATTGTGATCAGAGAAGATGCTTGATATGACTTCAGTCTTCTTAAATGTATTCAGACTTGTTTTGTGTGCTAACATGTAGTCTCTCCTAGAGAATGTATCATGAACACTTGAAAAGAATGTATATTCTGCTGCTTTGGGGTGAAAGGTTCTAAAGATATCTATTAAATTCAGTTAATCTGGTGTGTCATTTAAGGCCACTGATTTTTTGTTAATTTTCTATCTGGAGGATCTATTCATAGATGTTAGTGGGGTATTTAAATTTCTTACTGTTCAAGTATTGCTATCAATCTTGCCCTTTTTATTCATCAAAATCTGCTTTATATATTTAGGTGCTCCTATATTAGGCACACAAATACTTACAATGGTTATATCCTCCCGTTGGATTGCTCCCTTTATTATTATGAAGTGACCTTCTTTGTCCCTTAATATAGCCTTTGTTTTAAAGGCTATTTTCTCAGATATAAGTATTGTTATCCCAACTTTCTTTTAGTTCCATTTGCATGAAATACTTTTTTTTCATCCCTTCACTTTCAGTTATGTGTATCCATTGTTCATAGAGGTGTGTCTCTTATAGACAGCATATTATGCATCCTCTTTTCTTATCCATGTAGCTACCCTATGTCTTTTTTGTGTGGCAGAGACAGAGAGAGAGTCAGAGAGAGGGACAGATAGGGACAGACAGAAAGGAAGGTAGAGAGATGAGAAACATCAGTACTTCGTTGCGGTTTCTTAGTTGTTCATTGATTGATTTCTCATATATGCCTTGACCAGGGGCTACAGTAGACCAAGTGACCCCTTGCTTGAGCCAGTGACCTTAGACTCAAGCTGGTGAGCCTTGCTAAAACTCGATGAGCCCATGCTCAAGCTGGCAACCTCAGGGTCTCGAACCTGGGTCCTCCATGTTCCATGCTGACATTTTATCCACTGTGCCACCACCTGATCAGGCTACCCTATGTCTTTTGATTGGAGTATATAATCATTTTAAATTTGTTTATCATTAATATTTATTTATTGCCATTTTATTCTTTAAATCTAAAATCCCCTTCTTCTCATTTTTTCCCCCTTTGCTCTTTTAACAGCAAACCCCTTAACATTTCTTGCAGTACTGATTTGGTTGTAATGAATTCCTTGACCTTGCTTTTTAAAAAATTTTGGAGATGACGTCAGAGTAATGGCGGGGTAGGAAGCGATACCGATAAATCTCCCCCAAACCTCAACAAGATCTTCAACCAGAAACAGAAAAAACTATCCTTGGAGCCTCCAGATGTTTCGCAATACACCCAAAGGTATGATCGAGTGAAAAATTGGCTAAATATATAACCAAACCCCGAAGGAAATAGGGAGTAAGAAATGCTCTGCCTTCCTCACTAACCTAAACAGGGCGATTTTCACTGGAAACTGAGAATATAGAAACTAAGGTGGGCAAAGGGAGTGAATAGATCCAGGCCGCGGCACAAACGGCCAAACCAGGCTGTGGCACAGAGATCCAAGCCAAGGAAAAACTGTTCCTGTGACAACCCGGGCAATACAGCTAACACTCGTGCCAAACCCAGACAAAGAAAGACAAGCGGGGCAGCCATTTTACCTGATCCCCTGGTAGGCGCATAGTGGGCAAGAGATTCCTTCCAAAGCCCCCGGAGGGTGCGCCCATGTTACTCCACAGAGAGGCAGAGTCAGAGGCCTTTGTGAGGGCCGAAAGCCTTCGGGCTGCCCCAGCACCCAGGGAGAGCCACACACGGGGAGGGAGCGAGAGCTAATTGCAACACTGCAACTTTTCAGTACGGGCGGGAGGTTTCACTCAGAGGGCAAGCTCCGGCCTCACATCCTGGTCTGTGCGCACGGAGAGTGGGAAGGAGACTCCTCCCAGCACCTCCGGAGTGGGAGCCCGTGTTGTCCCACGGAGGGGCAGATCGGGGGCCTTTGTGTGGGCCGAGGGTGGAGTCACGAGCTGCCCCAGTGCCTTGAAAAAGCGGCACACGGGGACGGAGCGAGAGCTAATTCCAACACTGGAACTTTTCAGTGCGGGCGGGGGGTTTCACTCAGAGGGCAAGACTTCCGGTCTAACATCCTGGTCTGCGCGCGCAGACCCACCCGTGTTACCGGACAGAGTGGCAGAGCCAGAGGTCTTTGAGTAGGCGGAAGCCCCGGCTGATTATGCTAGCGGCTCTGACTGACTGAGCCTTACTCAGAGCCCTGTGCTGAGTGGGAATAGAGTGGGGAGTTGCCAGCTCTTTGAGCCTCTTACTATCCAGGCAGAGGCAGCAGCAACCCCATAGCTGGATTCTCAGGCTACTAATTGAGGAAGGAAAGACTAGGAGAGAGGATCCTGGAACACGGACTCTCTCACTGTCAGAGCCTATAAATGCTAATGAGCCTCGACTGCCAACGAGACTGAAGCGCAATACATGACATCGCCATAGAGACTTATCAACTGCAAACCTCTACCTGAGCGTGCCAAAGGGGCAGAACCCGGGGTACAGAGTCACCGAACAGGAAGAGGGAGAGAAAAGAAAAAGCAAGAAGATAACCTCTCAAAATCAGAATAATCCGCAGACTTTATAACCTATCCCATTTTATTATATTTGTTCGTTTCTTTCTCTTATCTTCATCCTTGATTTTTTTTTCTTTTTTTTTTCCTCCTCCAATTTGGTCGTTTAACTCCCTACCAGTCTTACTCTCTCCTCTCCTTGAACTACACTACCCATAAGTGTTACATCTCCCATTATCTTTTCTTTCCTCTTCCTTTCTCTCTATGAGGGTTGCACTCCAAAACCCTTAACTCTCTCTCTCTCTCACTCTCTCTCTCCTTTTTTTCTTCTTTTAGTGGTTCCCTCTTTTCTCTCTCTCTCTCTCTCTCTTTCTTTTCTCCCTCTATATTAGTTTCTTCCTTTCTCCTTTACGTCTCCTCTCATTCAAACCTCAATAACAAATTATTTTATCTGGGACTCAAACTTATGTTTGTGGCATTTTGGGGGGGGTTTACTTCACCTTTTTAACTCACTAGCAGTGCTCCCATCCCTAGCTCTCCATTTTATCAAGCTCTTGTTCCACTAAATACAATAGTAATTTTTTAATTTGTCCCCCCATTTTCCTGTTTCCCTCTTACTCCTCTCATCATAACTCTTAGTCAACCAACACCTAAATGCAAATCATTTTATTCTTGATCCAATTTTTTTCATTATTTGCTTTTTGTGGGTCCATACCCCCCCTTTTTTATTTTATTTTTTTATTTTTTTTTTATTATTATTTTTCTTGCCCCTTTATTACTTTTCCCAATTCAGGCCATCCATTACAGGCATTGTTTGTTCTATTAAATACAATATAATTCACAGTTCACCACAATATTTTTCTCAAGAAAGAGGGGAGAGGAGAGGAGAGAAAAAAAGGAGGGGGGGAATAATTTCCTTTTTTTAAATTTTTATTTTATTTTATTTTTCTTTATTTCATTATTAGTTTTTTATAAAAAAAACATTTTTCAATTTTTTAAACTTTTTATTTTTAATTAAATCTCATTAATACTATCAACAAAACCACACCCAGATGCCATTAAGGAAGAGAAAATCGAATATCATGGATACAAAAGAAAGAGAGGTAACACAGATAGATGAGGAAAAATCTATGGAGAAAAAATTTAATATATTGGAAACCTTGGAGCTAAATGACAGAGAATTCAAGATAGAAATACTAAAAATACTCAGAGATATACAAGAAAACACAGAAAGGCAATTTAGGGAGCTCAGAAAACAACTCAATGAACACAAAGAATATATGTCCAAGGAAATTGAAACTATAAAAACAAATCAAAGAGAGATAAAAAACTCAATTCACGAGTTGAAAAATGAGGTAACAAGCTTGGCAAATAGAACAGGCCAGATAGAAGAGAGGATTAGTAAAATAGAAGACAAGCAACTTGAGGCACAACAGAGAGAGGAAGAAGGAGACTCAAAAATTTAAAAAAATGAGATAGCCCTGCAAGAATTATCTGACTCCATCAGAAAGAATAACATAAGAATAATAGGTATATCAGAGGGAGAAGAGAGAGAAAATGGAATGGAGAACATACTCAAACAAATAATAGATGAGAACTTCCCAAGCCTGTGGAAAGAACTAAAGCCTCAAATTCATGAAGCAAACAGAACTCCGAGTTCTCTTAACCCCAACAAACCTACTCCAAGGCACATCATAATGCAATTGGCACAAACCAATGGCAAAGAAAATATTCTCAAGGCAGCCAGGGAAAAGAAGAATACAACATATAAAGGAAGGCCCATTAGATTATCATCAGATTTCTCAGCAGAAACTCTACAAGCTAGAAGAGTGTGGACCCCAATATTTAAAGTCCTGAAAGAGAGGAACTTTCAGCCATGAATACTATACCCATCAAAGCTATCCTTCAAATATGAAGGAGAAATAAAAACATTCACAGATACAGAAAAGATGAGAGAATTTATCATCAGAAAACCCCCACTCCAGGAATTACTAAAGGGGGTTCTCCAATCAGATACAAAGAACAAAAAAAAATAAAGCCACAAGTAAAAGCTCCAAGAAGAACACAATAAAACCAAATTTAAACTGTGACAACAAAAAAAAGAAAGGGGGGAGAGGATGGAGATTAACAGTAGCAAAGGACGATGGAGTGCAAAAGTACTCACAAAATAGTGCGCTACAATGAACAGGGTGGGAACCCTTTTCATTACCTAAAGGTAACCACCATTGAAAAAACCACCACAGAAGCACATGAGATAAAAAAGATAGCAACAGTGGAAAGATGTATGGAATACAACCAAATAAAAACAAAAGATAAAAAAAACGAGAAGGATCAATCAAGACAGAAAACTAAAAGAAAGCAATCTATAAAATGGCAATAGGGAACTCACAAGGGTCAATAATTACACTGAATGTAAACTGATTAAACTCACCAATAAAAAGACACAGAGTAGCAGAATGGATTAAAAAAGAAAATCCAACTGTATGCTGCCTACAGGAAACGCATCTAAATAACAAGGATAAAAACAAACTCAAAGTGAAAGGCTGGAGAACAATACTCCAAGCAAATAACATCCAAAAAAAAAGCAGGCGTAGCAATACTCATACCTGATAATGCTGAATACAAGACAACAAAAGTACTCAGAGACAAAAATGGCCATTTTATAATGGCTAAGGGGTCACTGAATCAAGAAGACATAACAATTCTTAATATATATGCACCAAACCAAGGAGCACCAAAATATATAAGACAGCTACTTATTGACCTTAAAACAAAAACTGACAAAAATACAATCATACTTGGAGACCTCAATACACCGCTGACGGCTCTAGATCGGTCATCCAAACAGAGAATCAACAAACATATTGTGGCCTTAAACAAAATACTAGAGCACCTGGATATGATGGACATCTACAGGACATTTCATCCCAAAGTGACTGAGTATACATTTTTTTCCAGTGTACATGGATCATTCTCAAAAATTGACCATATGTTGGGCCACAAAAACAACATCAGCAAATTCAGAAAAATCAAAGTTGTACCAAGCATATTTTCTGATCATAAAGCCTTGAAACTAGAATTCAACTGCAAAAAGGAGGAGAAAAATCCCACAAAAATGTGGACTCTAAACAACATACTTTTAAAAAATGAATGGGTCAAAGAAGAAATAAGTGCAGAGATCAAAAGATATATACAGACTAATGAAAATGAAAATACGACATATCAGAATCTATGGGATGCAGCAAAAGCAGTGATAAGAGGGAAGTTCATATCACTTCAGGCATATATGAACAAACAAGAGACAGCCCAAGTGAACCACTTAACTTCACACCTTAAGGAACTAGAAAAAGAAGAACAAAGACAACCCAAAACCAGCCGAAGAAAGGAGATAATAAAAATCAGAGCAGAAATAAATGAAATAGAGAACAGTAAAACTATAGAAAAAATTAATAGAACAAAGAGCTGCTTCTTTGAAAAGATCAATAAAATTGACAAACCCTTGGCAAGACTTACCAAGGAAAAAAGAGAAAGAACTCATATAAACAAAATCCAAAATGAAAGAGGAGAAATCACCACGGACACCGTAGATATACAAAGAATTATTGTAGATTACTATGAAAAACTTTATGCCACTAAATTCAACAATCTAGAAGAAATGGATAAATTCCTAGAACAATACAACCTTACTAGACTGAGTGAAGTAGAAGCAGAAAGCCTAAACAGACCTATTAGTAGAGAAGAAGTAGAAAAAAACATTAAAAACCTCCCCAAAAATAAAAGTCCAGGCCCTGATGGCTATACCAGCGAATTTTATCAAACATTCAAAGAAGACTTGGTTCTTATTCTACTGAAAGTCTTTCAAAAAATTGAAGAAGAAGCAATACTTCCAAACACATTTTATGAGGCAAACATAACCCTCATACCAAAACCTGGCAAGGATGGCACAAAAAAAGAAAACTACAGACCAATATCTCTAATGAATACAGATGCTAAAATACTAAACAAAATACTAGCAAATCGAATACAACAACATATTAAAAAAATAATACATCATGATCAAGTGGGATTCATCCCAGAATCTCAAGGATGGTTCAACATACGCAAAACGGTTAACATAATACACCATATCAACAAAACAAAGAACAAAAACCACATGATCTTATCAATAGATGCAGAAAAGGCTTTCGATAAAATACAACACAATTTTATGTTTAAGACTCTCAACAAAATGGGTATAGAAGGAAAATATCTCAACATGATAAAGGCCATATATGATAAACCATCAGCTAACATCATACTAAATGGCACAAAACTGAAGGCTTTCCCCCTTAAATCAGGAACAAGACAGGGTTGTCCACTCTCTCCACTCTTATTTAATGTGGTACTAGAGGTTCTAGCCAGAGCAATCAGACAAGACAAAGAAATAAAAGGCATCCATATCGGAAAAGAAGAAGTAAAGGTATCACTTTTTGCAGATGATATGATCCTATACATCGAAAACCCCAAAGAATCCACAAAAAGACTACTAGAAACAATAAGCCAATACAGTAAGGTCGCAGGATACAAAATTAACATACAGAAGTCAATAGCCTTTCTATATGCCAACAATGAAACAATTGAGAATGACCTCAAAAAAAATATTCCCCTTCACGATTGCAACAAAAAAAAATAAAATACTTAGGAATAAATATAACAAAGAATGTAAAGGACTTATATAATGAAAACTATAAACCATTGTTAAGAGAAATTGAGAAAGATATAATGAGATGGAAGAATATTCCTTGTTCTTGGTTAGAAAGAATAAATATAATCAAGATGGCTATATTACCCAAAGCAATATACAAATTTTTAATGCAATTCCCATCAAACTTCCAATGACATTTTTTAAAGAAATAGAGCAAAAAATCATCAGATTTATATGGAACTATAAAAAACCCCGAATAGCCAAAGCAATCCTAAATAAAAAGAATGAAGCTGGGGGCATTACAATACCTGACTTCAAACTCTATTATAGGGCCACGACAATCAAAACAGCATGGTATTGGCAGAAAAATAGACACTCAGACCAATGGAACAGAACAGAAAGTCCAGAAATAAAACCACATATATATAGTCAAATAATTTTTGATAAAGGGGCCAAGAACATAGAATGGAGAAAAGAAAGCCTCTTCAATAAATGGTGCTGGGAAAACTGGAAAGCCACATGCAAAAGAATGAAACTGGACTACAGTTTGTCCCTCTGTACTAATATTAACTCAAAATGGATCAAAGATCTAAACATAAGACCTGATACAATTAAATGCATAGAAGAAGACATAGGTACTCAACTCATGGACCTGGGTTTTAAAGAGCATTTTATGAATTTGACTCCAATGGCAAGAGAAGTGAAGGCAAAAATTAATGAATGGGACTACATCAGACTAAGAAGTTTTTGCTCAGCAAGAGAAACTGATAACAAACTAAACAGAAAGCCAACTAAATGGGAAATGATATTTTCAAACAGCAGCTCAGATAAGGGCCTAATATCCAAAATATACAAAGAACTCATAAAACTCAACAACAAACAAACAAACAATCCAATAAAAAAATGGGAAGAGGACATGAACAGACACTTCTCCCAGGAGGAAGTACAAATGGTCAACAGATATATGAAAAGATGCTCATCTTCTTTAGTTATTAGAGAAATGCAAATCAAAACTGCAATGAGATACCACCTCACACCTGTTAGATTAGCTATTATTAACAAGACAGGTAATAGCAAATGTTGGAGAGGCTGTGGAGAAAAAGGAACCCTCATACACTGTTGGTGGGAATGTAAAGTAGTACAACCATTATGGAAGAAAGTATGGTGGTTCCTCAAAAAACTGAAAATAGAACTACCTTATGACCCAGCAATCCCTCTACTGGGTATATACCCCCAAAACTCAGAAACATTGATACGTAAAGACACATGCAGCCCCATGTTCATTGCAGCATTGTTCACAGTGGCCAGGACATGGAAACAACCAAAAAAGCCCATCAATAGATGACTGGATAAAGAAGATGTGGCACATATACACTATGGAATACTACTCAGCCATAAGAAATGATGACATCGGATCATTTACAGCAAAATGGTGGGATCTTGATAACATTATACGAAGTGAAATAAGTAAATCAGAAAAAACCAGGAACTGCATTATTCCATACGTAGGTGGGACATAAAAGTGAAACTAAGAGACATTGATAAGGGTGTGGTGTTTACGGTGGGAGGGGGAAAAGGGAGAGGGAAAGGGGGAGGGGGAGGGGCACAAAGAAAACTAGATAGATGGTTACAGAGGACAATCTGACTTTGGGTGATGGGTATGCAACATAATTGAAAGACAAGATAACCTAGACTTTTTGATCTTTGAATATATGTAACCTGATTTATTTTTGTCGCCCCATTAAAAAAATAAAAGTATAATTAAAAAAAAAATTTATTTTCTTTGGGAAGCTTTATATTTCTCCTTCAATTTTAAATGATAGCCTAGCTGAATAAAATAGTCTTCATTGTAGGTTCTTGTTTTGCATTACTTTGAATATTCCCTGCCAATCTCTTCTGGTCTCAAGTGTTTCTGTTGAGAAGCTGAATGTCATTCCTATGGGGGCTCCAGTGTAGGTAATTAACTGCATTTCTCTTGCAGCTTTTAGTTTTAGTTGTTTTTTTTTTTTTGTCACTTAATTTTGTCATTTTAATTATGATGTGTCTTGTTGTAGACCTCTTTCGGTTCTTGTTTAATATGACTCTTTGTGCTTTTTGAACTTGTGTGACTTTTTCCTTCACCAATTTAGGGAAATTTTCACATGATTTTCTCTAATAGGTTCTCTATACCTTGTTCATTTGTTTCTCATTCAAGAACCCCCAAAATGCAGATGTTGTTTCTCTTCATGTTGTCACAGAGGTCTCTTAGAGATTCAGTAGTCTTTTTTCACCTCTTTTCATTTTGCTTCTCTGCTTATATTTGTTTTGTCTTTTAAAACACTAATTTGATCCTCTGCTTCATCCAGCCTGTTGTTGATTCCTTCTAGTGTAGTCTTTATTTTTAATATTGTATTTGGCATTTCTGATTTTTTTTTTATGATTTTAATATCCTTTTTTTTTTAAATTTCCAGAGCATTTTATTTTATTTTTTATTTATTCATTTTAGAGAGGAGAGAGAGAGGGAGAGAGAGACAGAGAGAGAAAGACAGGGGGGAGGAGCTGGAAGCATCAACTCCCATATGTGCCTTGACCAGGCAAGCCCAGGGTTTCAAACCGGCGACCTCAGCATTTCCAGGTAGACGCTTTATTCACTGCGCCACCACAGGTCAGGCCTTAATATCCTTTTTTTTTTTTTTTTTGAATTTGTATTTTTCTGAAGCTGGAAATGGGGACAGACAGACAGACAGACTCCCGCATGCGCCCGACCGGGATCCACCCGGCACGCCCACCAGGGGCGACACTCTGCCCACCAGGGGGCGATGCTCTGCCCCTCCAGGGTGTCGCTCTTTTGCTACCAGAGCCACTCTAGCACCTGGGGCAGAGGCCAAGGAGCCATCCCCAGCACCCGGGCCATCTTTGCTCCAATGGAGCCTTGGCTGCGGGAGGGGAAGAGAGAGACAGAGAGGAAGGAGTGGGGGGTGGAGAAGCAAATGGGTGCTTCTCCTATGTGCCCTGGCTGGGAATTGAACCCAGGTCCCCCGCACGCCAGGCCGATGCTCTACCGCTGAGCCAACCGGCCAGGGCCAATATCCT
Source organism: Saccopteryx bilineata (assembly GCF_036850765.1). Classification (NCBI taxonomy): domain Eukaryota; kingdom Metazoa; phylum Chordata; class Mammalia; order Chiroptera; family Emballonuridae; genus Saccopteryx; species Saccopteryx bilineata. The sequence goes on along the minus strand of NW_027095564.1, from coordinate 14,000 downwards.
TTTTGATGCTTGCTATCTTTTTATTTAAGTTCTCATTATGGTCATCCATTTTTGCTCTTAGATACTTGAGCATCCTAAAAGTCATGATTTTAAACTCTGCATCTGGCATTTTGGTTAATTCCATCTCATTTAATTATTTTTCTGTGGATTTCTCTTGTTGATTCATTGGGATTGCACTTCTTTGTCTGCCCATTTTGTCTGTGTATTAGGTAACACTGTCAGACTGAAATATTTGTGGTGTCTTTATGAGGAAGATGGGCACAGAGCTACTGACCTCCAGACCACCTGTTTTTCTAGTCTTAGGATGTTTCTTGAGGGTACTATTTTCCCTCCTGTTGTACGTGATTATTGAATACAGTTGGATCTTTCATGGGTACTGTTATCCCTTCAGGATGGCTGGCTCTAAAGGTCAATCTTGATTATGTATATTATACACTGTGCAATGTCTTTCCTGTTGGGTATATTTATTCCCCACAGTGTCTGGTGCCTGCTGGACTCCTCCTTTGGGCATGTTGCTTGTGTAGCTAACTGAGTCTAGGATTACTGTTTTCTGCCACCCATCACCAGTTTTGTTGGTTCTAGATCTTCTTGAGTTGGCGTCAGCTGATGTTTGTAACTTGCTATGGGCCACCTGTCTGCAGCTACTGTTTTATGTTTGTTTGTTTGTTTGCTGTTTGTGTCTGCATTTTTTGTACCTTGGTAGTATAGGAGGAGCCAGTCTGTATATAAGGATCAGCTTCATCCAGCTTAGAAATGACAGCATCTCTACAAAAGCCCCAAGCTCCGTAGGTTTTGCCTCCACTTTGCAGCAGCTCCACCTTCTTTTGCAGTTGCCTTGTCTTCCCACAGAGTCTTCTGTAGGAATAATATAGTGTGGGCTTAGACTGGTATCATTCAACCAACCCCTCTACAAGTTGCAAGCTTGTTGGGTTAGGGTAGCTGAGCTTAGGAATACAACATAAGTGAGACCCCCTACTCAGGGGTCTCTTGGTCAGGAACTCAGTACAGGAAATGTGGCCCTTATTCCAGAGGCTAATCTCTCATCCACTGCTAGATAGTCAAATTTTATTTCTCCCAACAAGGTGCACAGCATGCTCAGACCGAGTGGGGTCAATAGTCCCCTCTGCAGAAATTCTTAAAGCTGGTGAAACCCTGGTCTCAGGGAGGAAGACTGAGAGAGTCTTTTCCTGGGAATGACTGCCCACCAAGAAAATGGCTAAGCCCCTTGATTAGATACAACAATAGGCTTACAGGGACTCACATTTTAAATGTCCATGCTCCAAGTCTCTCTCCCGTCTCCCAGTGGAATCTAGCCCACCAGGGAAGGATGACCAGCATCCAGGCTGGCTGACTGTGAAGCTCCACCCTATCCAGTGCACATGAGCACATGAGCTGCTGTGCCAGTGCTTTTCACAGAGAGCAGAATTTGCTTTATCTGGGTCAGGTGTGAAGAGCCCTTCTTTAGGATACCACCATAGCAAGGGTTGTCAGATCATAATCTGATGCTCTTCACAACTAGCCACTGGATATGCCAACCCTAGGACTCCCTGGCAGAAACCCAACTCAGACCATTGGGAGACAATGCCCATGACTGACCCTAAGTACCCTTCTTAGAACTACAAGCAATCCAGAGTTTGTGGCTGCCTCTCCTGGACCCAGATGCTCATGAAAATACTAAGCTTCACACCTAGGATGACTTTTGCACTCTGGTTCTGAGGAAGGTGTGCTTAAAGGGCCAAGATTCCCTGATTCCTACCTCCTGTAGCTTCTGTCTGCTGGCTGCTTATTGGGCTCTGCCCCTGTAAAAAACAAACAAAAAACCTTTGATGGTGTCTAGAGCCTGTGAAAATTCACGGATTACGAAGAGTGGTGTGTGTGGCTCCACCCTTCAGCCCCAGGTGTCATTCTGTCCAGAGTTTTTCCACAGATCTCAGTAGGATATGGCCCCAGGATTCTAGTGGGTGTGACCTCTGAGACCCAGAGGTGTGGTCTGCCCACTATCTGTACAGTTACTTTTTTCTTTTCATGACAGAGACAGAGAAAGAGACAGAGAGATGGACAGATAGGGACAGATGGGAAGAAAGAGAGATGAAAAAAATCAATTCTTTCTTCTGGCTCCTTAGTCTCCCTAGTTGTTTATTGTTTGTTTTATCACATGTGCCTTGATGGAGGGGCAAAGGGGAGTGCTCCAGCTAAGTAAATGAGCCCTTTCTCAAGTCAGCAACCTTGGGCTAAAGCAAGCAACTTTTGGGCTCAAACCAGTGGCCATGGAGTCATGTCTATGATCCCACACTCAAGCCAATGACTCTGTTTTTTTTTTTTTTTTAATAAATTTTTATTAATGGTAATGGGATGACATTAATAAATCAGGGTACATATATTCAAAGAAAACATGTCTAGGTTATTTTGTCATCAAATTATTTTGCAAACCCCTCGCCCAAAGTCAGATTGTCCTCCGTCACCCTCTATCTAGTTCTCTGTGCCCCTCCCCCTCCCCCTAACTCTCTCCCTCCCTCCCTCCCATGTCCTCCCTCCCCCCCACCCTTGGTAACCACCACACTCTTGTCCATGTCTCTTAGTCTCATTTTTATGTTCCACCAATGTATGGAATCATGTAGTTCTTGTTTTTTTCTGATTTACTTATTTCACTCCTTATAATGTTATCAAGATCCCACCATTTTGCTGTAAATGATCCGATGTCATCATTTCTTATGGCTGAGTAGTATTCCATAGTGTATATGTGCCACATCTTCTTTATCCAGTCTTCTATTGAAGGGCTTTTTGGTTGTTTCCATGTCTTGGCCACTGTGAACAGTGCTGCAATGAACATGGGGCTACATGTGTCTTCACGTATCAATGTTTCTGAGGTTTTGGGGTATATACCCAGTAGAGGGATTGCTGGGTCATAAGGTAGTTCTATTTGCAGTTTTTTGAGGAACCACCATACTTTCCTCCATAATGGTTGTACTACTTTACAGTCCCACCAACAGTGAATGAGGGTTCCTTTTTCTCCACAGCCTCTCCAACATTTGCTATTACCCGTCTTGTTGATAATAGCTAATCTAACAGGAGTGAGGTGGTATCTCATTGTAGTTTTGATTTGCATTTCTCTACTAACTAATGAAGCTGAGCATCTTTTCATATATCTGTTGGCCATTTGTATCTCTTCCTGGGAGAAGTGTCTGTTCATGTCCTCTTCCCATTTTTTTATTGGATTGTTTGTTTGTTTGTTGTTGAGTTTTATGAGTTCTTTGTAAATTTTGGATATTAGGCCCTTATCTGAGCTGTCGTTTGAAAATATCAGTTCCCATATAGTTGGCTGTCTGTTTATTTTGATATCAGTTTCTCTTGCTGAGCAAAAACTTTTAATTCTGATGTAGTCCCATTCATTTATCTTTGCCTTCACTTCTCTTGCCATTGGAGTCAAGTTCATAAAATGTTCTTTAAAACCCAGGTCCATGATTTTAGTACCTATGTCTTCTTCTATGTACTTTATTGTTTCAGGTCTTATATTTAGGTCTTTGATCCATTTTGAATTAATTTTAGTACACGGGGACAGGCTGTAGTCGAGTTTCATTCTTTTGCATGTGGCTTTCCAGTTTTCCCAACACCATTTGTTGAAGAGGCTTTCTTTTCTCCATTGTGTGTTGTTGGCCCCTTTATCAAAGATTATTTGACCATATATATGTGGTTTTATTTCTGGGCTTTCTATTCTGTTCCATTGGTCTGAGTGTCTATTTTTCTGCCAATACCATGCTGTTTTGATTATCGTGGCCCTATAATATAGTTTAAAGTCAGGTATTGTAATGCCCCCAGCTTCATTCTTTTTCCTTAGGATTGTTTTGGCTATTCGGGGTTTTTTATAGTTCCATATAAATCTGATGATTTTTTGTTCCATTTCTTTAAAAAATCTCATAGGGATTTTGATGGGAATTGCATTAAATTTGTATATTGCTTTGGGTAATATGGCCATTTTGATTATATTTATTCTTCCTATCCAAGAACAAGGAATATTTTTCCATCTCATTGTATCTTTTTCGATTTCCCTTAACAATGCTTTGTAATTTTCATTATATAGGTCCTTTATGTTCTTTGTTATGTTTATTCCTAGGTATTTTATTTTTTTTGTTGCAATCGTGAAGGGGATTATTTTTTTGAGTTCGTTTTCTAATATTTCATTGTTGGCATATAGAAAGGCTATGGACTTTTGTATGTTAATTTTGTATCCTGCGACCTTACTGTATTGGTTTATTGTTTCTAATAATCTTTTTGTGGAGTCCTTCGGGTTTTTGATGTATAGGATCATATCATCAGCAAAAAGTGATAGCTTTACTTCTTCTTTTCCGATATGGATGCCTTTTATTTCTTTGTCTTGTCTGATTGCTCTGGCCAGAACTTCTAGCACCACGTTGAATAAGAGTGGAGAGAGTGGACAACCCTGTCTTGTTCCTAATTTAAGGTAGAAAGTCCTCAGTTTTATGCCGTTTAATAGGATGTTGGCTGATGGTTTATCATATATGGCCTTTATCATGTTGAGATATTTTCCTTCTATACCCATTTTGTTGAGAGTCTTAAACATAAAATTGTGTTGTATTTTATCAAAAGCCTTTTCTGCATCTATTGATAAGATCATGTGGTTTTTGTTCTTTGTTTTGTTGATATGGTGTATTACGTTAACCGTTTTGCGTATGTTGAACCATCCTTGAGATTCTGGGATGAATCCCACTTGATCATGATGTATTATTTTTTTAATATGTTGTTGTATTCGGTTTGCCAGTATTTTGTTTAGTATTTTAGCATCTGTATTCATTAAAGATATTGGTCTGTAGTTTTCTTTCTTTGTGCCATCCTTGCCAGGTTTTGGTATGAGGGTTATGTTTGCCTCATAAAATGTGTTTGGAAGTATTGCTTCTTCTTCAATTTTTTGGAAGACTTTGAGTAGAATAGGAACCAAGTCTTCTTTGAATGTTTGATAGAATTCACTAGTATAACCGTCTGGGCCTGGACTTTTATTTTTGGGGAGATTTTTAATAGTTTTTTCTATTTCCTCCCTGCTGATTGGTCTGTTTAGGCTTTCTGCTTCTTCATGACTCAGTCTAGGAAGGTTGTATTGTTCTAGGAATTTATCCATTTCTTCTAGATTGTTGTATTTGGTGGCATATAATTTTTCATAGTATTCTACAATAATTCTTTGTATATCTATGATGCAATGACTCTGTTTGCAAACAGGTGTGCCTGTACTCAAGGCAGTGATCTCAGTGTTTTGAAGCTGGGTCCTCTGTGTCCCAGTCTGATGCTCTATCTATTGTACCACCACCTAGTCAGGCCAGACAGTTTCTATTGAGTTTTCCATGAGGCAGACTCACTAGTCTTAGACTCAGGAGCATGTGGGTGGAAGCTCTGGTCTGAACACTAGAAAACTGAGTCACTGATATTCCCCTGCTTCTTGGCCTCTCAGAACAACCTGTCACCATGACTGGGTTAAGAGAGACTTCTGAAAGCGAAGCAGTTGCTTGTCCCTAGGCTGATGCTGCTCAGGGGACCACTCCACTTAGCACAGGGTTTCTGGTGGCTTCCTTTCACACTGTCTCCTCCTGGGCCTCCAACTCTGTACTCTCCTCATACAGTGCTATTCCTCTCAGTTCTTTCTCCACTGCAGCCTCAGGTAAGTGTCTGTGAACAAGATTTTCTGCACTGGCCCTTTAAGACAAAGCCTGTGTCTCTGAGAACTCCATCTCTTTCTTACAGAAAGAAACCTCAGCTCTTTTCACCTTCAAATGCTTCATGGGCATCTCTTATACGCTCTGGGGCTCTAGGCTGTGGCTACTGACCTGGGGCTGAGGATCCACACCTCTCAGGGTGACTCCCCCCACAGTGAGAGTTCCTCTGGACCCTCAGCCACTGACTGTTCCTAGAAGTGGGGCAGTCCTTCAGCATGTCTTCCCTTCCTACCAGTTTTTTATTATTTTTTTAATTGGTTTATTTTTTTACAGAGACAGAGAGTGAGTCAGAGAGAGGGATAGACAGGGACAGACAGACAGGAACGGAGAGAGATGAGAAGCGTCAATCATTAGTTTTTCATTACACATTGTGACACCTTAGTTGTTCATTGATTGCTTTCTCATATGTGCCTTGACCGCGGGCCTTCAGCAGACCGAGTAACCCCTTGCTGGAGCCAGTGACCTTGGGTTCAAGCTGGTGGGCTTTTTGCTCTAACCAGATGAGCCCACGCTCAAGCTGGTGACCTCGGGATCTCGAACCTGGGTCCTCTGCATCCTAGTCTGATGCTCTATCCACTGCGCCACCGCCTGGTCAGGCCTTCCTACCAGTTTTAATGTGGCTTCTTCTGCAATTCTTGGTTATAGATTCCTCTTTGTTTAGTCCAAAGTTTGTTTTTCAAGATGATTGTTCTTAAATTAAGTTATAATCCAATTTGGTCCTGGTAGGTGACAGTTGGAATGTCAGCCTACTTTATCACCAACTTGGAATCCTCTATTACATTTTTAATAATAAATATTTATGTACATTGTCAGATTTATTCTTATAAATAGAAGTTGATTTTATGATGGTGATATTCAGTTTTGACCAATTTGTCACATTGATCTTTTATTGTTTAGTAAATTAAATAAAATTAATTTTATTTAATTAAAATTAATGAGGTGACATTAGTCAACAAGAATACATAAGCTTCAGTTTGTCCCCTTGTACTAAAATTAATTTAAAATGGATTAAAGACCTAAATATAAGACCTGAAACAATAAATTACATAGAAAAAAGCATAGGTACTAAACTCATGGACCTTGGTTACAAAGAGCACTTTATGAATTTAACTCCAAAGGCAAGGAAAGTGAAGGCAAAGATAAATGAATGGGACTACAACAAACTAAGAAACTTTTGCACAGCAAAAGAAACTGACAACAAAACAGACAGCCAACTAAATGGGAGATGATATTTTCAAACAACAGCACAGATAAGGGCCTAATATCCAAAATATACAAAGAACACATAAAACTCAAGAACAGCCTGACCAAGTGGTGGTACAGTCGATAGAGCGTCGGACTGGGATGTGGAGGACCCAGGTTCGAAACCCTGAGGATGCCAGCCTGAGTATGAGCTCATCTGGCTTGAGCAAAAGCTCACCAGCTTGGACCCAAGGTTGCTGACTAGAGCAAGGGGTTACTCAGTCTGCTGAAGGCTCGTGGTCAAGGCACATATGAGAAAGCAATCAATGAACAACTAAGGTGTCAAAACAAAAAACTGATGATTGATACTTCTCATCTCCATTCCTATCTGTCTGTCCCTATCTATCCTTCTCTCTGACTCTATCTCTGTCTCTGTATATAAAAAAACAACAACTCAACAACAAACAAGCAAACAATCAAATAAAAAATGGGAAGAGGACATGAACAGGCACTTCTCCCAAGAAGAAATACAAATGAACAACAGATATATAAAAAGATACTCATTTTCATTAGCTGTTAGAGAAATGCAATCAAAACTACAATGAGATACCACCTCACACATGTTAGATTAGCTATTATCAACAAGACAAGTAATAACAAGTGTTGGAGAGGCTGTGAAGAAAAAGGCACCCTCATCCACTGTTGGTGGGAAAGTAAAGTAGTACAACCACTATGGAAGAAAGTATGGTGGTTCCTCAAAAAATTAAAAATAGAACTACCATATGACCCAGCAATCCCTATACTGGAAATATACCCCCATAACTCAAAAACACCGGTACATAAAGACACATGCAGCCCCATGTTCATTGCAGCATTGTTTACAGTGGCCAAGACATGGAAACAATCAAAAAGCCCTTCAATAGATGATTGGATAAAAAAGATGTCGTAGATATATACTATGGAATACTACTCAGCCATAAGAAATGATGACGTTGGATCATTTACAACATGGATGGACCTTGATAACATTATATTGAGTGAAATAAGTAAATCAGAAAAAAAAACTAAGAACTATATGATTCCATATATAGGTGGGACATAAAAATGAGACTCAGGGACATGAACAAGAGTGTGGTAGTTAGCAGGGGTGGGGAGCAGAAGGGGGGTAGGGGAGAGGAGGGGCACAAAGAAATCCAGATAGAAGGTGACAGAAAACTATATGACTTTGGGTGATGGGTATGGAACATAATCAAATGTCAAAATAACCTGAAGATGTTTTCTCTGAACCTATGTACCCTGACTGATTAATGTCACCCCATTAAAATTAATAAAAAAATAAATAAATAGAAGCTGCTGCTAAAAAGAAAAGAAAAAGAAAAAAAAGAATACATAAGCTTCAGGTAAACATCTCTATAACATTTGAACTGTTGATTGTATTGACCTTTTAGAATTTGGCCCAAATATATTTAGTGTACTGTAATAAAAACAATGGGCCCTGATCTAAAACAGAAAATCTCTGCAATGTTTGGAAGAGGTCCGTGATTCCAAATTTGAATGAAGGGAAATATCAAGAAGGTTTTTGTTTTTTGTTTTTTTCTCCCAGAGGAGGGCTAAGTTTCATGGGAAGATAGACATACATCCTTTATTCTAATTAAGAAAATAAAAGAAGTGAGTTGAGTCATCTTTGACAGATGACAAGGGGAGAGGATGGGAAGGGGCACTATGATGTTGAAGTACATTTTGTATCTTCGAGTGATAAGAAGAGGCACAAAAGAAAAAACCTTCTGTTACTACAGTAAAAACATATTAAAACCTGTTCTTACTTGGGGCTCCAGGCAGTCCTCCTGATTCCAGATTTCTCTTTAAAGCAAATATTATCTGCATGAAGATTAGAGGTGCCTGGATATCTACTGACAGATGCAGGAATTAATTAAGTATACTAGTAGAAGTATTGTGGAGTTTCTTGCATCTGAACCTCTGGATTCACCAAATTGCCAGATAGGGCTGTCACTGAGTGTCCAGGCCCTGCCCTCACAGCCACTTGCCAGCCTGTCTATCATGCTCAGTATGGAGCTCAGTTGCTCAGACCCCAACTTGCTTACCAGCTGCTTAGTTCTCCCCATAGTTCACCAATAAATTTGAAGCAAAATAAAATTTACCTTTCAAATACATAACAAGCCTAAACTGTTACCTACAAAATTTGAATTTATCTGGGCATTTATTGAGCACCAAATAGGAAAAAAAGAATTGATATCCAAAGAGTCTTTGGCATTATAACAGAACAAGGTTGTTGGGAATATAAAATACAGATTCTAACAGGGCTTGAAATTCTGACTCTTTCCGTTTTTCAGCAAGTTATTAAAAATTTCTGAGTCCTAATTTAATCATCTGTAAAATGATATTAAAAGTCTGATAGGGCCAATGAACACAATCTACCCATTATTTTTAGCTCCTATTTTCAAGTCTTCTCAACCACCTGGCTATTCTGGCTTCATCCATTTTGTTAACATCTTTGAATTGTTCTCCGAATCAGAAAAGATTCAAGTTTGACAAAGAATGTCAATTTGAGTTTCAGTTCAGTTCATCCTGGATTTAGCATTCAGATGAATCATGACGTTTACTGGCATGTGATTAAGGACAGGCCAAGCAGCTAACATAAAAGACTACCTCTCAAGAGAAAGCAAAATCCAACCAGTTTGATCACTAAATATAAAGTAAAATATCTGACCAAAAGTATTTAGTTACATTTTAGTGTATTTGTAAATGAAAAGTGTACACTATCATAAGATTTGTGAATTTGAAAATTTATAAGGCTTTTAGGGAGATATCACTCTACAATGTGAAATGCTTAATATATTATCTTATAGAGTCTCTCTATTCTTTTTTTAATTTATTGTGTTGACATGGTTTTAAGTATCCCAATATAACACCCCCTACACACGAGATCGTGCCCCCATGCCCCGTGCAAAGTCTTTTGCCACCAAAATTTCTTCCCTTTTTCCCCCTCCACCTACCTCAACTAAGCCCCTTTCCCTCTGGCTATTGTTATCCTGTTGTCAGTATTTATGTATTATGTATATATGATTTTGGCTAATCCATTCACATTCTTTGATCCCATCTTCTCTACCTTCTTCTCTCAGATGGCTGTCCAACTGTTCCTTGGATCCAGGCCTCTGTTTCTATTTTCTTCCTCATTTTATTGTATTCATTAGATTCTACATATAAGTTAGATTATATGATATTTGTCTTTTTCTGTCTGGCTTATTTTATTTAAAATAATAATTTCCAGCTCCATTTATGCTCATAAAAGTTAAAATTTCCTTATTTTTCACATCCATGTAGTATTCCATTGTATATATGTACCACTGCTTTTTATTCCACTCATCCACTGAAGAACTATTTCAGTTGTTTCTAGATCTTGAATATTGTAAAAATGTTGCAATGAACATGAGGGTGGGTACCATATCTTCTTTCAAATTAGTGTTTTAGGATTCAGAGAATATATTCCTAAAAGTGGGAAACCTGGGTCATAAGGTCGTTCTATTTTTAATTATTGAGGAAACACCATACTCTTTTTTACAGTGGCTGCACCAGTCTGCATTCCCACCAGCAGTGCAGGAGGATTCCCCTTTCTCCACACCATTGCCAGGACATACTGTGTGTTGATTTGTTAATGTGCGCCATTCTGATAGGTGTGAGGTGGTATCTCATTGTGGTTTTAATTTGCATTTCTCTGATAATTAGTGATGTTGAACATCTTTTCATATGCCTATTGGCCATTTGAATGTCCTCTTTGGAGAAGTGTCTATTCAGTTTCTTTGCCCATTTCTAAATTGGATTGTTTACCTTCCTGATGTTGAATTTTAAAAGTTCTTTATAAATTGTCATTTTATTTTTTTTATTTTTTTTTATTTTTTTTTGGATTTAACTCAATTTATTTTTTTTAATAAATTTTTATTAATGGTAATGGGATGACATTAATAAATCAGGGTACATATATTCAAAGAAAACATGTCTAGGTTATTTTGTCATCAAATTATGTTGCAAACCCCTCGCCCAAAGTCAGATTGTCCTCCGTCACCCTCTATCTAGTTCTCTGTGCCCCTCCCCCTCCCCCTAACTCTCTCCCTCCCTCCCTCCCATGTCCTCCCTCCCCCCCCACCCATGGTAACCACCACACTCTTGTCCATGTCTCTTAGTCTCATTTTTATGTTCCACCAATGTATGGAATCATGTAGTTCTTGTTTTTTTCTGATTTACTTATTTCACTCCTTATAATGTTATCAAGATCCCACCATTTTGCTGTAAATGATCCGATGTCATCATTTCTTATGGCTGAGTAGTATTCCATAGTGTATATGTGCCACATCTTCTTTATCCAGTCTTCTATTGAAGGGCTTTTTGGTTGTTTCCATGTCTTGGCCACTGTGAACAGTGCTGCAATGAACATGGGGCTACATGTGTCTTCACGTATCAATGTTTCTGAGGTTTTGGGGTATATACCCAGTAGAGGGATTGCTGGGTCATAAGGTAGTTCTATTTGCAGTTTTTTGAGGAACCACCATACTTTCCTCCATAATGGTTGTACTACTTTACAGTCCCACCAACAGTGAATGAGGGTTCCTTTTTCTCCACAGCCTCTCCAACATTTGCTATTACCCGTCTTGTTGATAATAGCTAATCTAACAGGAGTGAGGTGGTATCTCATTGTAGTTTTGATTTGCTTTTCTCTAATAACTAATGAAGCTGAGCATCTTTTCATATATCTGTTGGCCATTTGTATCTCTTCCTGGGAGAAGTGTCTGTTCATGTCCTCTTCCCATTTTTTTATTGGATTGTTTGTTTGTTTGTTGTTGAGTTTTATGAGTTCTTTGTAAATTTTGGATATTAGGCCCTTATCTGAGCTGTCGTTTGAAAATATCAGTTCCCATATAGTTGGCTGTCTGTTTATTTTGATATCAGTTTCTCTTGCTGAGCAAAAACTTTTAATTCTGATGTAGTCCCATTCATTTATCTTTGCCTTCACTTCTCTTGCCATTGGAGTCAAGTTCATAAAATGTTCTTTAAAACCCAGGTCCATGATTTTAGTACCTATGTCTTCTTCTATGTACTTTATTGTTTCAGGTCTTATATTTAGGTCTTTGATCCATTTTGAATTAATTTTAGTACACGGGGACAGGCTGTAGTCGAGTTTCATTCTTTTGCATGTGGCTTTCCAGTTTTCCCAACACCATTTGTTGAAGAGGCTTTCTTTTCTCCATTGTGTGTTGTTGGCCCCTTTATCAAAGATTATTTGACCATATATATGTGGTTTTATTTCTGGGCTTTCTATTCTGTTCCATTGGTCTGAGTGTCTATTTTTCTGCCAATACCATGCTGTTTTGATTATCGTGGCCCTATAATATAGTTTAAAGTCAGGTATTGTAATGCCCCCAGCTTCATTCTTTTTCCTTAGGATTGTTTTGGCTATTCGGGGTTTTTTATAGTTCCATATAAATCTGATGATTTTTTGTTCCATTTCTTTAAAAAATCTCATAGGGATTTTGATGGGAATTGCATTAAATTTGTATATTGCTTTGGGTAATATGGCCATTTTGATTATATTTATTCTTCCTATCCAAGAACAAGGAATATTTTTCCATCTCATTGTATCTTTTTTGATTTCCCTTAACAATGCTTTGTAATTTTCATTATATAGGTCCTTTACGTTCTTTGTTATGTTTATTCCTAGGTATTTTATTTTTTTTGTTGCAATCGTGAAGGGGATTATTTTTTTGAGTTCGTTTTCTAATATTTCATTGTTGGCATATAGAAAGGCTATGGACTTTTGTATGTTAATTTTGTATCCTGCGACCTTACTGAATTGGTTTATTGTTTCTAATAATCTTTTTGTGGAGTCCTTCGGGTTTTCGATGTATAGGATCATATCATCAGCAAAAAGTGATAGCTTTACTTCTTCTTTTCCGATATGGATGCCTTTTATTTCTTTGTCTTGTCTGATTGCTCTGGCCAGAACTTCTAGCACCACGTTGAATAAGAGTGGAGAGAGTGGACAACCCTGTCTTGTTCCTGATTTAAGGTAGAAAGTCCTCAGTTTTATGCCGTTTAATAGGATGTTGGCTGATGGTTTATCATATATGGCCTTTATTATGTTGAGATATTTTCCTATACCCATTTTGTTGAGAGTCTTAAACATAAAATTGTGTTGTATTTTATCAAAAGCCTTTTCTGCATCTATTGATAAGATCATGTGGTTTTTGTTCTTTGTTTTGTTGATATGGTGTATTACGTTAACCGTTTTGCGTATGTTGAACCATCCTTGAGATTCTGGGATGAATCCCACTTGATCATGATGTATTATTTTTTTAGTATGTTGTTGTATTCGGTTTGCCAGTATTTTGTTTAGTATTTTAGCATCTGTATTCATTAGAGATATTGGTCTGTAGTTTTCTTTCTTTGTGCCATCCTTGCCAGGTTTTGGTATGAGGGTTATGTTGGCCTCCTAAAATGTGTTTGGAAGTATTGCTTCTTCTTCAATTTTTTGGAAGACTTTGAGTAGAATAGGAACCAAGTCTTCTTAGAATGTTTGATAGAATTCACTAGTATAACCGTCTGGGCCTGGACTTTTATTTTGGGGGAGATTTTTAATATTTTTTTCTATTTCCTCCCTGCTGATTGGTCTATTTAGGCTTTCTACTTCTTCATGACTCAGTCTAGGAAGGTTGTATTGTTCTAGGAATTTATCCATTTCTTCTAGATTGTTGTATTTGGTGGCATATAATTTTTCATAGTATTCTACAATAATTCTTTGTATATCTATGATGTCTGTGGTGATCTCTCCTCTTTCATTTTGGATTTTATTTATTTGAGTCCTGTGTCTTTTTTCCTTGGTGAGTCTTGCCAAGGGTTTGTCAATTTTGTTGATCTTTTCAAAGAACCAGCTCCTTGTTTTATTGATTTTTTCTATAGTTTTTCTGTTCTCTATTTCATTTATTTCTGCTCTGATTTTTATTATCTCCTTTCTTCGGCTGGTTTTGGGTTGTCTTTGTTCTTCTTTTTCTAGTTCCTTAAGGTGTGAAGTTAAGTGGTTTACTTCGG
>NW_027095563.1:0-46622 GCF_036850765.1 Saccopteryx bilineata | reverse complement strand
AATAATGGCAACACTGACCATACAAAATAAACCAAAAAGACTTGGTACACTTTCAGTAACTTGTAAATTTTGCTATTAATCCAAATTTTATATCCAATCCTAGTGGATTTTACATTGAGAGGAAGAAAGGTTATTTATATTATCAAGAAAGCATGAGTTAGACCATGAAAATATAACAACAGGAACAGAGGCATAGGGAATGCTTCCTTAATCTCAAAGTTCCCAGAATAATGCTTAGAAGCAAGACATCATACCTATGACCTATCTTTCCATGCCCTCAAAAAACATCTTAAAATCTTCTAACTTGTAAAAAATTTTCCCCAAAAGTAGAAATAATATACAGATTATTTCTCAACATCAGAGAAATGGTGCCATGAGAGGTTCCCCTGGTCTTTCCCCTTGAAGTTATATCCGTTTGATCAGCTATAATTCAACAAAAAATTCCCTGCTCAACAGACTGAGAGATCTGCGAATTGAAACCTCGGAAGCTGAGCAAGTCATAGAGACTGAAAGCATAAGGCAGGGAGAAAAGCAAAAATGGGTGCTACAGACACAGACCCAGCGTACTGCAGGTCCCTGGACAGGAAAGAAACCAGGCTGCCACCTGCACTCTGGAAGAGCAGAAAGAGACAGCAAGGGGAGTGTTCCTGCCAGAGTGGTCACTGTGTCCTACAGTAGACCCAGTGGCCTGAGAGCATAAAGAGACAGCAAGGTGAATGTTTCTGCCAGAGTGGTCACTGTGTCCTACAGTAGACCCAGTGGCCTGAGAGCAGAGACAGAGACAGCAAGGGGAGTCTTCCTGCCAGAATGGTCACTGTGTGCCACAGTAGACCCAGTGGTCTGAGAGCATAAAGAGACAGCAAGGGGAGTGTTCCTGCCAGAGTGGTCACTGTGTGCCACAGTAGACCCAGTGGCCTGAGAGCATAAAGAGACAGCAAGGGGAGTGTTCCTGCCAGAGTGGTCACTGTGCCACAGTAGACCCAGTGGCCTGAGAGCATAAAGAGACAGCAAGGGGAGTGTTCCTGCCAGAGTGGTCACTGTGTGCTACAGTAGACCCAGTGGCCTGAGAGCAGAGACAGAGACAGCAAGGGGAGTGTTCCTGCCAGAGCGGTCACTGTGTGCCACAGTAGACCCAGTGGCCTGAGAGCAGAGACAGAGACAGCAAGGTGAGTGTTCCTGCCAGAGCTGTCACTGTGTGCCACAGTAGACCCAGTGGCCTGAGAGCAGAGACAGAGCAGAGAGTTGCAGTCATGGTTACCTGGAGACCAGAATTAGCAGGCACAAAAACAAAGCCACAGAGTCAGGCTGCATCCCCCACCCTCCTAGAACTAGCAGCAGGCCCCAGAAGTTGTAGCATGAATGCTGGGCTACAGAGCACATTATCTGCAGCCCTGAGAACTGGAGAGACAGAAGTTTTTTTCCTGAGCAGCAGGCAAACACTGAGGCTAATATCAGAGAAAGAGGTAGAAGTACAGAGATAAGGCAGCAGAAGTAGGCAGTCCTCATTACTGGAAGAACAAGCCCACAAATGCACCAGCTGGCCTCACCCAGCTCACTCCCCAAACCCCTATCAATACTGTACTGCTGGCAGCTTCTGGTTGCAGGAGATACTGCTAGAAATTCATGGGCTCAAAACTACATCAACCACCTCATTTTCCCCTGGGGATGGTGCCCTGGGACCAAGGCAACCCAGTCACAGAGGAGATGGCTAAGTCCCCAAGGAACACAGGGCATTTTTCAGCATCCTGCACATATCTGAGAAGCTGGAGTGCTGCAAGAGAAACTAAGAAGCTTGTGCTTTAGCACCATCAACTGGAAAGCAAAAGAAAGACATCTTGTCAACTTACTAAACAGGGAAGTGCGAAGGAAGGAAGGAAGAAAGGAAGGAAGGAAGAAAAGAAAGAAGGAAGGAAAGAAAGAAAGGAGGAAGGAAGAAAGGGAGGGAGGAAGGAAGGAAGGAAGGAAGGAAGGAAGGAAGGAAGGAAGGAAGGAAGGAAAAAAAGGAAGAAAGGAAGGAAAAAAGAGAGAAAGATTTCATTCCCAGAGATGCCTAGGCAGAGAAGGAATTCATCAAATACTGTGAATAACAAAGGCAATGAGGCAGCTTGGAAAGAAAATGAAAAGTCTCCAAAAATAAACTTAAAGACTTTGAAATATGTGATTTAATGGCAGAGAATTTAAGATTACAGTTCTGAAAAAACTCAACAAGATACAAGAAAACACAAATAGGCAAAAACAAGATAGAATCAAAGTGAAAGGGGGAAAATGATACTCCAAGCAAATAACATCCACAGAAAAACAGGTGTAGCCATATTTTTATCTAACAAAAGATATTTCAAGATAAAAAAGTAGTAAGAAACAAAGACAGCCATTTTATAATGATAAAAGGGATAATACATCAAGAAGATATAACATTTCTTAATATAGATGCACCCAATGAAGGACCACCAAATATATAAAGCAACCACTAACAGAACTAAAGGGAGAAACTGGTAAAAACACAATTATTATAGGGGACCTAAATACCCCATTGACAGCTATTGATAGATTGTCCAAACAGAAAATCAATAAGGAAATATTGGCCTTAACTGTCACATTAGACCAAATGGACATAATCAACCTTTACAGAGCCTTTAGTCCCAGAATATCAGGTGATACATTCTTCTCTAGTGCACATGGAATATTCTCAAGAATAGACCACATGTTGCAACACAAAACTAGCCTTAAAAAATTTAAGATTGAAATTATACCAAGCATATTCTCTGACCACAGTACTTTGAAATTGGAAATCAACTGCAAAAATAAAGTGGGGAAAAAAACAAAAATATATAGAGATTAAACATGCTACTAAAAAACAACTGAAAGAAATAAAGACAAATAAAAGGAGAAATTGAAAGATACATAGAGACAAATGTGAATGACAATACATCATATCAAAACTTTTGGGATACAGCAAAAGCAGTAATAAGAAAGAAGTTTACATCATTACAGGTCTCTAAAGAAAAAAAAATCCAAATAAACAACCTTAACATTGCATGTTTATAATCTAGAAAAAGAAGAAGAAATGCAGTCCAAAGTCAGCAGAAGAAAATAATAAAAATTAGAGCAGAATTAAGCAAAATAGAGAACAAAAGGACAATACAAAAGATTAATGCAACAAAGACCTAGTTCTCTGAAAAGATCAATAAAATTGACAAACTTCTGGCTAAACTCACTAAGAAATAAAGAGAAAAGACTCAAACAAAATCAGATAAAAAAAGAAGAAGTTATGACAGATACCACATAAATACAATATGTCACCAAATTCAGTAACCTATAAAAATTAGACAAGTCCTTAAAAGTGTATAACCGTCCTAGACTGAATTACAAAGAACTGGAAAAACTAAATGGATTGATCAGTTTTTTTCCTTACATGAAAATGTTACAGAACAAAATACTTTATCGCACATGGAGGTCACTGATACAAAAGAGAGAGATGGAGTCATAAAACACCAACATTTTATATTGTTACTTGGTATCTTTTCAGGGGAAGGGTGGCATCTTGTGGTGCAAACACAAACTTGCTTCAATGAGCTGACTTCCTTGTGAGCAAACCAGTTTTGGAAAATGACATCTGGTTCTGAAAAACTGCATATATTTTATTTCTTTACCCTACATGACCAGCCCCTCTGCTGCCCTTTTGTGGCTGCAGTGCTGTCAGGAGAATCAAAGCCATGGATAGAAGGTGCCTGGTTTATTAAACACAAACTGACAACCAAACCACCAAAACAAGACGTTCCCCACATCACTGCACTCACCTATCCCCAAATTTATTCCACTGGGGCGGGGACCCTGATTTTCAGGATTCCTGAGATTTTTCTCTCCTCGCTTACTTAGCCTAAGTGAATAACTGTTACTATAATGACAGTCTCGGCACTTTGCTTCTAAATGCCCTTGGCCTATTTCTGGGAAAAAGAGTGATAGCTGTTGGGTTCACAGGAATTCAGTGTTAGTTTTAAATTAATCACAGTTCAGGGGAAGGAGGAAAGCCTGCACACTTGGGATCATGAGAGAAAGAAGCAAAAATGTTCCAAAACTGTTTATTTCACACTGAATAAAGGCAAGAACTCTGACACTATAATGATTTTCTTGAGAGTTAACTTGAATTGTAAACTTTGGTTTCACAGATCTGACTTGAGGGGGAGGGGCGTTTGCCTTACTGGTCAGAGACATGGAAGACAGAGGTGTGACTGTTTTCTCCTCCATACTGAAACCATGACACCTGGTGTGGCAGCCACAATGTGCCAGGACTGAGCTAGTTTGAAGCTCTTCTATCACAACCTACCACTTTGAGGCAGCACCAAAAGCTTGCAAAATGTCTTAAACCACATTTACTAGGGCTAATAGTTTCTAATTTCTCCTTACTCTCCTTTATAAAAATATGACTGGCACACAACTGGCTTCATCACAAGCAGACTTCAATATGCATACTGTAAGTTCCCCATGTCACAAATTTTAGTGCCAACACAGAGTTCTCTATGTAGATGTATTTTTTTTGTATTTTTTAGAAGTGAGAAGTGGGAAGGCGGAGAGAGGGACTCCCACATGTGCCCGACAAGGATCCACCCGGCATGACCACCAGGTGGCGATGCTCTGTCCATCTGGGTGGTTGTTCTGTTGCAACCAGAGCCATTCTAGCACCTGAGGCAGAGGCCACAGAGCCATCCTCAGCGACCAGGCCAACTCGGCTCCAATGGAGCCCCGGCTGCGGGAGGGGAAGAGAAAGACAGAGAGAAAGGAGAGGGAGAAGGGTGGAGAAGCAGATGGGCACTTCTCCTGTGTGCCCTGGCCAGGAATTGAACCCAGAACTTCCACACGCCAGTCTGACACCCTACCATTGAGCCAACCAGCCAGGGCCTAGATGTATATTTTTTAAATTCTCCTTAGATTCAGGTGCTTTTCCTTGTACATAGCCCTATGTAAAATTTTGTGTGCATTTCTGATTATTTTCTTGGAAAAAAATTTCCTGAAAGTAAAATTTCTGGTCAAACAATATGCATATTTTAGGAATGTATAGAAATGTTACAGTACATAACACTGTTGTACATCTAGTCTTTAAAACTCTTTTTATCTTGCAAAAATTAAACTTTGTATCCATTAAAGAAAAACTCCCTATTTCTCTTTCTCATCCCATAGTAACCATCATTCTACTTTCTGTCTCTATGAATTTGACTACTCTGGGTACTTTATATAAGTAGAACTATACAGTATGTGTCTTTCCATTATTGATATATTTCAATGTAATTATTTTTAAATTGGAAAAATTAGAAACAACCTACTAAAGTAGAAGGGTTGAATAAACTGAGATATATCCATATTTTTATAACATGCAATTATTTGTTTTATAAGAGGGATACAATTATGTCAGATTAAGGTCACTATATTGGGTACAGGTGGTAAAAACTCACAAAATTCTGACTATATTCTAAAGTTAGTGCCAATAGTATTTACAATTGGATTGGGTGTGGAATTTGAGAAAAAAATGACACTAGTGTTTCTTGTCAGTAGAAAGAGAAAATTGGAGATAGATTTCCTGACATTGGGAAAATAACAGGGGGAACACATTGGGACATACAGGAATCAAGAGTTGACTTTTGGTCACATTCAATCTAGGATATAGAGTTAACATCTATAGAAGTTGCACATGCTATAAATAGTAGGATCATATAAAGCAGGGGTCCCCAAACTTTTTACACAGGGGGCCAGTTCACTGTCCCTCAGACTGTTGGAGGGCCAGACTATAAAAAAAAACTATGAACAAATCTCTATGCACACTGCCCATATCTTATTTTAAAGTAAAATAAACAAAACAGGAACAAATACAATATTTAAAATAAAGAACAAGTAAATTTAAATCAACAAACTGACCAGTATTTCAAGGGGAATTATGCTCCTCTCACTGACCACCAATGAATGAGGTGCCCCTTCTGGAAGTGCAGCGGGGGCCAAATAAATGGCCTCAGGGGGCCACATGCAGCCTGTGGGCCGTAGTTTGGGGACCCCTGATATAAAGCATTCATGTTAACTCACTATCTCATGCCTTGAGGTTAGAACAATACATTTTTTTTTAATTTTTTAATTTATTTATTCATTTTTAGAGATGAGATAGAGAGGGAGAGAAAGAGACAGAGAGAGAGAGAGAAGAGAGAGAGAGAGAGAGAAGGAGGGAGGAGCTGGAAGCATCAACTCCCATATGTGCCTTAACCAGGCAAGCCCAGGGTTTTGAACCGGTGACCTCAGCATTTCCATGTCGACGCTTTATCCACTGCGCCACCACAGGTCAGGCTAGAACAATACATTTTTTAACAGGATTCAGTCATTTTAAATGTCTGGCTTTAAAATGGTATTTGAACATTAAAAAAAATAAATGCATATGTAACTATAATTTTAGCTTAATGTGCTTTTCAATATGGTGGCCTATTATTCAATCATAGTTTAATATGACTTGGATGCAGTAAAACAATTTTAATGTAAAATAGAATGATCACATTTTGTGATTATCAAGGCTGTAAGCTGAATAAAATGAGATGTTCCATTTGTTGTTATCTAACTATCACCCCTACATGAAGGTAATTAAAAGAGAAGAGTTATAGGAGATTTTCAAATTTGTTGCACATGGAATAAAAGTTCCCACTTAGCAAGAAATATGTGTTATTCATTTTCATATCACCCACAGTGGCTTGCGTGTAGTACACATCCAATTAACATTTGTGAAATTTAATCAAAGTCTATTGGGCTGGAAAGAAAAATATCATGATCATTATTCAATACATTTGCACAAGTATTGAAAAATAAAAGATGTTTGGCTATGTAAAAACCAAAAAAGCTTAACTTCTGGTAATTTCAATTATCTACAACACAGACAATAACTGAGAAAACAAGTGAAAAAAGATTATCATAAAACACTTGTACTTGACTAAGAAAAGGCAGTTGTCACCTTTAGGCCACAAGGGGGCTTAAAATTACAGTAAATTAAAATTGATTGGTTTAATAACTCAAGTGACTAAATTCACAGACACATACTGAAACACACTGATGATAACTACAAATGAAGCAGAGAAAACAAGATACCAATAAAGTAAATAATCTAAACAATATGTAAACTGCTGGTAGTATTCTTCTCTGACAGCAAAGTGTCATAACTGATGGGCATGATAATATTAAAAAGATTCAATTCCAAAAATATGTCTAAAGATAACACATAATTAGATGCTATAGGGTTTCAAAAGTAAGGAAGACAGAATTTCCTAGCTAGTGGTGGTGCAGTAGAAAGAACATCAACCTGGATCACTGAGATCACTGGTTTGAAACCTGAGATCACTGGCTCGGGCCTGGGGTCATTGGCTGGGGCCAGAGGTCACAAATTCAATCAAACCTGAGATCACTGGCTGAAGCCTGGGGTCACTGGCTCAATCCCAGGGTCACGAGCTGGAGCCAGAGGTCACCAGTTCAATTCCTAGCCAAGGCATGTATGAGAAGTAATCAATGGATGCACAGTGAAAGTAGAGCAACAAGTTGATCCTTCTGTCTCTCTTTCCCTTTTTCTTTCTCTTTCTTTCTCTTCCCCCCTCCTCTCTTTCTGGAAAAAAAAGACATAGGCTTAGCTACCAAGACCTAAAAGTCCAAAGGTAAAAGTACAAAAATTATACAAATTATAATCAGGAGTTCCAGTCAAGATGGTGGCATTTGTAAATATATTTATAGTGTTCAGATCCTCCTACAACCATATCAAAATGTTACAACTAAACTACAGAACAACTATCATTTGAACCATGGAATGGGTGCATCCCACACCCACATGTGGTATATAAACATTGGGAAGCATATCTTGGATACAGAGGTCTCCCGTGAGTAGCAAGGGTGCCAGCCATACATCAGGCTCCCCACCTCAGGGTTCCAGTGCCAGAAAGAGAAGTCCCCAGAACCTGGGTTGTGGCTGAGTGAGATGTAGAGCTGCTGGAGTCCCAGGTATTCTTCTTAAATGGCCCACACATAGACTCACTCCAACTCACTTGTTCTGAGTTCCAGCTGTGGGAAACCAGGAATATATGGGGAGGAAATGAGTTGTCTGCCATTAAAACGAGAGCTGGAGGGCAGATATCACCCAAACAGAAGTACTGGCAGAGGCCATTATTTCTTTTCTGCCACCCCCCCCCATAGTGAGCCAGCAGGTGGGTGTCATATCTGAGCCTCTATCAACCTGGCTAACACTGTTTGCACACCCTGGTGATTCCTTAAGATCCCACTCATTCAACTTGCAGGCCCAACCCAAGACATTCTGTGGCTTTTCCACACAAACAGCCTGTCTTAGCTCATGCTTTGGACTTACCTAAAATCTCTTTCATAAGCAGCACCTGGCTTTGTCGTGCCCCTAGGCCAGAACTAGAAGCAGCCAGCCTTGGTTTGCAACTTGACCTCTCTTGGTACCTTCAGGCCCAGCACAAGTAGTAGCCATCTGCAGATCACTTTGTGGTTCTTGCTGGATGACCCAGAGCAAAGTACAGGTAGCGGCTTACCTTGGCCTGTACCTCCCAAGAGGCTCCAGAGCTAGCGCACCCAGTAGACAGCTTCAGACCACATCAAAGCACCACCCAACATCCTCCATAAGAGATAGTCTTCAGGCTGGACTCAGCAACCACCAGAGCCTGGCTAAAGTAAGTCCTGTTCTGTGTGGTCAACCACACATAGCTCATCCTGCAGTGGTCCTTGCAGCCAGTCCTTGCAGCCAATCAGCCTGGAGGTAAATCCCTCCCATTGAGGTGCCAACAGCAATCAAGGCTCAACTACAAAATAAATGTTTATATAGCCTACACGGGGTACATCTTGAGTGCTGAGCTCAGGTGATCAGAGAACACTGCCACTGGACCCTACAAGAATCTACTACATAAGGCCACTCTACCAAACACCTAGGAGATGTAGCAGATCTACCTAGTACATAGAAACAAACACAGGGAGGCAGCCAAAATGAGAATGCAAAAAATGTGCCCCAAATGAAAGAACAGAAGAAAATTCAAGAAAACAAACTAAACAAAATGAAGACAAGCAATCTACTATATCCAGAGTTCAAAACACTGGCTATAAGGATGCTCAGTGATCTTGGGGAAGAGTAGGTGAACTTAGGGAAAACTTCAACAGAGATAGGAAACATGAAAATGGAGATATAAAACAGAAAAGAACCAGTCAGAAATAACAAATACACTAACTGAAATGAAGAATATATTACAGGGAATCAACAGTGCAGTAAATGAAGCAGAGGATCAAATCAGAGACTTTAAAGATAAGGAAGCAGAGAACATCCAATCAGAACAGCAAAAAGAAAAAAGAATCCCCCCCAAAATGAGGATAGTATAGGAGCTTCTGGGACTTCAAACATACAGACATTTGTATCATGGAGATAACAGAAGGGGAAGTGAGAGAGCAAGGAATTGAAAACATATGTAAAAAAAAATAATGACAAAAAACTTCCCTAACCTGGTAAAAAAAAAATTTTTAAGTAGACATACAAGTCCAGGAAGTGCAGAGAGTCCCAAATAAGATGAACCCAAAGAGGGTCACACCAAGACACATCGTAATTAGAATGCCAAAGGTTAAAGACACAGAGAGAATCTTAAAAGTAGCAAGAGAAAAGCAGTTATCTACAAGGGAGGTCCCATAAGACATTCAGCTGACTTCTCAACAAAAATCTTTGCAGGCCAGAAGGGATTGGCAAGAAATAGTCAGTGATCAAGAACCTATACCCCAAATCACTCTATCTACCTAGCAGAGCTATCATTATGTATCAAAAGATAGATAAAGAGCTTCCTAGACAAGAAAAAGCTATGAGTTCATCACCACCAAAGTATTACAAAAAATGTTAAAGGGTCTTCTTTGAGAAGGAAATAAAATATAAAAAATATGAATAATCAAATGGCAATAAATAAATATCAGCAATTACATTAAATGCAAATGGATTAAATGCTACAATGAAAAGACAAATCAAAGCTGAATGAATAACAAAACAAGCCCCTTACATATGTTGTCTGCAAAGAACTCACTTAAGATCAAAAAGCAATACTTAACACCAGATAACATAGATCTAAAAAACAAAATAAATGAACCAGCAGAAAATAAACTCAGAGATTCAGAGAACATTTTGATGGTAGCTGGATAGGAGGGGTGTTTTGAGGAACAGGTGAAAAAGGTGAAGAAGTTAAGAAGTACAGATTGGTAGTTAGTCACAGAGATGTAAAGTACAGCTAGGGGCCCTGGCTGGTTGGCTCAGCGGTAGAGCGTTGGCCTAGCGTGCGGAGGACCCGGGTTAGATTCCCGGCCAGGGCACATAGGAGAAGCGCCCATTTGCTTCTCCACCGCTCCGCCGCGCCTTCCTCTCTGTCTCTCTCTTCCCCTCCCGCAGCCAAGGCTCCATTGGAGCAAAGATGGCCCGGGCGCCGGGGATGGCTCTGTGGCCTCTGCCTCAGGCACTAGAGTGGCTCTGGTCGCAACATGGCGACGCCCAGGATGGGCAGAGCATCGCCCCCCTGGTGGGCAGAGCATCGCCCCATGGTGGGCATGCCGGGTGGATCCCGGTCGGGCGCATGCGGGAGTCTGTCTGACTGTCTCTCCCTGTTTCCAGCTTCAGAAAAATGAAAAAAATAATAATAATAAAAAAATAAAAATAAAAATAAAGTACAGCTAGGGAATACAGTAAATAATATTGCTATCAGTGTGTATGGTGGCAGATGGGTACTAGATTTATAGGGTAATCACTTAGTAAGTAAGATCACTTATATATTGTCTGACTGTGTTGTACACCAGAAACTAATATAATACTGCATGCCAACTACAATTGAAAAATAAAAAAAAATTAAAGTAAAAAGAATTATAAGTAAAAGCAGAGTATGACATTTACAAAGTCAGGAATGCAAAAGAATGACAAGAAAGATGTGACTTGTAGAGGGGGCCCAATGTCTGTACAGGTAAAGGAAATATCAGAAAATTTTACTGGGCTAGCCAGTGCAACAAGTAAAGGTTAATAAGAAACGTGAATTAAAAAGGTAGGTTAAAGCCGTATTAGGGAAGATATACACACTAAGATCAAGATTTTTTTAAAATTAGTACAGGTGAGTATCTGAAGGTCATAGAAGAATTTTGAGCAGGAAATAACATAGGAATTTTGGCAGTGAGAAGATTAAGCTAAGAACATTATATAGACTTTGCTACTGAGTGGTATGCACACCAGGAGCATCACCATCTATTATCAGCTTTTTAGGAATTCTGATTACCTGTGAAATCAGAATTCACATGTTGACAAGAGCACTGAGTTTTAACACGTAGCACATTAAAGTTTCAGAACTTTAGCCTGGAGGGGAAAGACTCTGGAAATGGAAAGCCAATTAAGAGTTCACTACAATAATACAACCAACAGTAATGAAAAGTAGAAAACCACACGCACCACACCTCACTCATGCATCCATATCCCTTAAGTAAGAATGAGAGACACCTTCAATCAGTCACTATCCTGGGAATGTGATACTTACTGGACTTCTGGCCCCTCTTTCTTCAAGCCATAGACTGAGCCCTTGATTTCCACTCAGTTCCATCATCTCCTTTTTCTCTATATGCTGAGGTCCCAGCTTTCTCTGAACCAAATTTGTGAAGAAGACCTGTCCTATATTTTATGACCTAACTTAATCTTCTGTCTGCAGTTAGGGAGAAGGGTCTAAGGAACACTGAAAAGGAGTTTGAAAAGTTACCACCTAACTCACTACACTCAACTTGAATCCAAGCATCTGAGAAGTCAAATTTTCTTCTTAAGAATTTTATTTTGTTTAAAGCACTGTGGTTCATTTTGACCTATTTTTCCCATTAAATCTAATATTTTACAGAAGAAAGTATTTTCACACCTCATGAATACTCATTGTGCCTACCTCCTGCCACATAAATTTCCCCAAACAGAACACCTTTCCCACGGCTCCTTCCCTTTGTGGATGCTATTCCCACTGTTAGGGAAGCCCCTCCCACTGACCTCACACTTCTGTTCCCACCAAACAAGTTCCTATTCAGCCTCCAGTATTTCAGGTGGGCTCCAAACCCCTTCTCCTCTCCCTACACAGTTAGTTGAGCCTTCATCTGTGTTCCAACCTAGTCGGGGGGGACCACGCTCTCCCTCCAGTAGATAGTCGGCTACAGAATCAAACCAGTTAAGCTTCATAGTGTCGAATGTACTCCATAACACTAAATATAACTAGAGATGCACATTAGTGAAAAAGGAAAAAAGGACAAAAAAGTAGCTTTCAATATGTTAGTAATTTTTCAACATTAATATCTTACCATATTCTCATTTGAAAATGGAGATGTTTTAGGACTCTAGGATTGGCCCATCATATTAATCATAATGGCTGGAATTTACTAGGTTTCTAATGTCTTAGAGCTTAATTCTTTTATATCTTAATATTAAAAAACAAAAATATTTCATTTTCAAGAGGTTTTTGTCTGATGCAGGTTTTGCTATCTGCACTTTTAGTATATGTGCTGCCGAAGCGAGCACTATCTGCACTTTTAAAATAATTTCATATTTGACTGCATTTCAGGCAGCTCCTTAAATTGCAACATAAATCTCATCAGACAATGCAAAGTTATTAGCTGAAATAGTTTCATTTCAAACCACCATCTTATTGAATTGGAATATTAGGCATAGAGAGTTTTTTTATTAATTTTAATGGGGTGACATTGATAAATCAGGGTACATATGTTCAGAGAAAACATCTCCAGGTGACATTTGATTATGTTGTATACCCCTCACCCAAAGTCAAATTGTCTTCTATCTGGTTTTCTTTGTGCCCCTCCCCTCCCCCCACTTCTTCTCCCCCCCTGTAACCACCACATTTTTGTCCATGTCTCTGAGTCTCATTTTTATGTCCCATCTATGAGTTTTTTTTAAATGTATGCTTCGGAGTGACGTCACGGAAATGGCGCCATGAGCAGTGCGTCCGATAGCTCTCCCCTAAATCACAACAAATTTATCAACTAGAAACAGAAAAATTTATCCTCGGAGCATTCCGGAGTTCCACACAAACTGATAGCGAAAGGACTGTTATCACTTGAATCTGAGAGACGAGGGTGTGGAGGAATTGACCACAGGGACGTTCTTTCAAACCGCAAGGAAGTGCGCCTGTGGTGAGTCAGCCCATATACTTGGGAACCGCGAGCCGCGGCGAGCGGCCGCCACGAGCAGCTGCGTGCGCGCCCGGTCCAGTTGAGCACCGCTGACGGTCCCAGCGGCCCGCACACGGCGAGAGGGGGTCCTTGGCCACTGGTGCCCGGAGCGCCCCATTCACGCGCGTGCCTTGGGCATTCCACGCGCCCAGGGCACCCTGCTGGCCCGCACACCCAGGGGGCTCCATTATCCTGCGACTGGTGCGGTCCAGCTGCCAGCGGCGGGGCGAGCGGGAGGAGGCTTGGGAGATTCTCTCCGTGGGCGGGGCACCTCACCCAGCCATTCAAGCTAACAATCAAGCATTGGGGGAGGGGCGCACGCAGGCAGCCTAAAATACCTTCAGAAGCACAGCTGCGACCCAATCACTGAAATTAGCTTAACCCATAAAATCTGCGCACCCTCGGTTCTAATTGATAAGATCTCTCTCAGTTCAGCGATCCAAGACAAGAGGTGTGATATTTTTTAGTGCCTCTTGCTAAAGGGGCGGGGGCAACTTCTGATTGATAGAGCCTCCATATTCAGGGATAAACGCTAACAAGAAGGACTTGGCAGATAATAAGGTCTATACTACACTAGTCATAAGCAGAGACTAGTGCCTCTTCTTCCCTGCAAAAACAGGCTACAAAGTGTGGAAAGCCTGGGTTGAGAGGTCCAACTAAATGATAGGCACTGAACAGTCACCTTGACAACAATTGACTCCCACCCCCGCCTGATTACACTGGAGGCCCTGACTCTCAGAGCCTTTCCCAAAGCCTTGCACTGAGTGGGGATAGAGTGGGGATTTCCCAGCTCTTTGAGCCTCTTACTCCCCAGGCAGAAGCAGTTGCAGCCTTATAGCTGGATCACCAGGCTGCTAATTCAGAAAGGGGGGACTAGGAGAGAGAATCCAGGAAAGCAAACTCTCTCATCGTTGGACCCTGCAAACGCCAACAAGCCTTTACTTCCAGCAAGACTAAAGCCAATTATATGACATTGCCATAGAATCCCATCAACTGCAAATCCCTACCTAAGAGTGACACAGGGGCAGAGCCTGGGGTACATAGTCACCGACCAGGAAGAGGGAGAGAAAAGAAAAAGGAAGAAGTTAACCTCTCAAAATCAAGAAAAACCCACAGACTTTACAACTTGATCCACTAATTTTTTGTTGTTGTTGTTGTTGTTTGTTTCTTCTATCTTTTTGCCTTTATTTCCTCCACCTCGGTCCTTCTATTCTCTGCCCATCTTATGCTTCCCCTTTCTTGAACTACACTACCCATGAGTGTTGCATTTTATTTTTCTTCTTCATCCTCACCCTCCTGTAAGGTTATACTCCAAAACACTTAACTCTCACTCTCTCCTCTTTTGTTTTTTTTTTTTTGTCTTGCTTTATTTTGTTTTTTTCTCTTCCTATTTTATTTCTTCCTTCGTTTTTCTCTTTTTCTTATTTTTTCCTTTCTATTCGTTTTTTCTTTTCTCATTTTACTTTCCTCCTATATAATCCTCAATCATGAACAAATTAGTTAATTTGGGACTCAAGGCTTTTTTTTGGCTTTATTTCTCTTTTTTGCTTTTGTTTTTATTTTTTTTTCTTGTTTGTTTATTTTTGTGGCATTTTGGGTCCTCCCAACCCAAGGTCTCCATTGTATTAAGTCTTCGCTCCACTTAATACAACAGATTTTTACTTATTATTTTTATTTTTTCTTCTTTATTATTCTTTTTTGGTCCTTTTTTCTGGTTCCCTCTTATCCCTCTCATTATATCTCTTAGTTGACCATCACTTACAAGCAAATCATCTTATGCTTGTCTAAGATTTTCTTCTTTTTTTTTTTTTTTTTTTTGCATTTAGTAGGTCCCTACTCCCTTTTTTTGCCCCTTGAACTCTTCACCCCAAATCAGGCCCTCCATTATAGGCATGATATTTCCCTGAGGAGGGGAGAGGAGGGAAAGAGAAGAGAGAAAAAAGGGGGAAATAATAAATTATTACTGTTTTTTTTTGTGGGGTGTTTTACCCTTTTTTTTTTCTTTTTACTCTTTATTAATTCTAATTAGTGCTATCAATAAGACCACCCTCAGATGCCGATAAGAAAGAGGAAATCAAATATTATGGATACAAAAGAAAGAGAGGTAACACAAATAGATGTGGAAAAATCTATGGAGAAAAGACTTAACATATTGGAAGCCTTGGAGCTAAATGACAGAGAATTTAAAATAGAAATCTTAAAAATACTCAGAGATATACAAGAAAACACAGAAAGGCAATATAGGGAGATCAGAAAACAACTCAATGAACACAAAGAATATATTACCAAGGAAATTGAAACTATAAAAACAAATCAAACAGAAATGAAAAACTCAATTCACGAGCTGAGGTAACAAGCTTAGCTAACAGAACAGCCCAGATTGAAGATAGGATTAGTGAAATAGAAGACAAACAACTTGAGGCACAACAGAGAGAAGAAGAAAGAGACTCAAAAATAATAAAAAATGAGAAAGCCCTACAGGAATTGTCTGACTCCATCAGAAAGAATAACATAAGAATAATAGGTATATCAGAGGGAGAAGAGAAAGAAAATGGAATGGAGAATATACTCAAACAAATAATAGACGAGAACTTCCCAAGCCTGTGGAAGGAACTAAAGTCTCAAATTCAAGAAGCAAACAGAACACCAAGTTTTCTTAACCCCAACAAACCCACTCCAAGGCACATCATAATAAAGATGATACAAACCAATGACAAAGAAAAAATTCTCAAGGCAGCCAGGGAAAAGAAGAGTACAACATATAAAGGAAGGCCTATTAGATTATCATCAGATTTCTCAGCAGAAACTCTACAAGCTAGAAGAGAGTGGACCCCAATATTTAAAGCCCTGAAAGAGAGGAACTTTCAGCCAAGAATACTATACCCATCAAAGCTATCCTTCAAGTATGAAGGAGATATAAAAACATTCACAAATACAGAAAAGATGAGAGAATTTATCAACAGAAAGCCCCCACTCCAGGAAATACTAAAGGGGGTTTTCCAACCAGATTCAAAGAACAAAAGAAAACAACACCACAAGTAACAGCTCCACCAAGAACACAATAAAACCAAACTTAAACTGTGACAACAAAGGAAAAAAAGGGGGGAGAGGATGGAGATTAACAGTAGCAAAGGATGATGAAGTGCAGAAATACTTATAAGATAGGGTACTACAATGAATATGGTAGGTACCCTTTTCATTACTTAATGGTAACCACCCTTAAAAAAACCACCACAAAAACACTTGACTTAAAAAAGGTAGCAACAGAGGAAAGAAGTATGGAACACAAACAAACAAAAACAAATGATAGAAAAACAAAAGAGAAGAATCAAACTAGATACAAAACTAACAGAAAGCAATTTATAAAATGGCAGTAGGGAACCCACAAGTGTCAATAATTACACTAAATGTAAATGGATTAAACTTACCAATAAAAAGACACAGAGTAGCAGAATGGATTAAAAAAGAAAATCCAACTATATGCTGTCTACAAGAAACACATCTAAGCAACAAGGATAAAAACAAATTCAAAGTGAAAGGCTGGAAAACAATACTCCAAGCAAACAACACCCAAAAAAAAGCAGGCGTAGCAATACTCATATCTAATAATGCTGACTACAAGACAGAAAAAGTACTCAGAGACAAAAATGGTCATTTCATAATGATTAAGGGGAAGTTGAATCAAGAAGACATAACAACCCTTAATATATATGCACCAAACCAAGGAGCACCAAAATATATAAGACAGCTACTTATTGACCTTAAAACAAAAACTAACAAAAATACAATCATACTTGGAGACCTCAATACACCGCTGACGGCTCGAGATCGGTCATCCAAACAGAGAATCAATAAAGATATAGTGGCCTTAAACGAAATACTAGAACACCTGGATATGATAGACATCTACAGGACACTTCATCCCAAAGCGACAGAGTATACATTTTTCTCTAGTGTACATGGAACATTCTCAAGAATTGACCATATGTTGGGCCACAAAGACAATATCAGCAAATTTAGAAAAATTGAAATTGTACCAAGCATATTTTCTGATCATAAAGCCTTGAAACTAGAATTCAACTGCAAAAAAGAGGGGGGAAAACCCACAAAAATGTGGAAACTAAACAACATACTTCTAAAAAATGAATGGGTCAAAGAAGAAATAAGCGCAGAAATCAAAAGATATATACAGAAAAATGAAAATGAAAATACGACATATCAGAATCTCTGGGATGCAGCAAAAGCAGTAATAAGAGGAAAGTTCATATCACTTCAGGCCTATATGAACAAACAAGAGAGAGCCCAAATGAACCACTTAACTTCACACCTTAAGGAACTAGAAAAAGAAGAACAAAGACAACCCAAAACCAGCCGAAGAAAGGAGATAATAAAAATCAGAGCAGAAATAAATGAAATAGAGAACAGAAAAACTATAGAAAAAATCAATAAAACAAGGAGCTGGTTCTTTGAAAAGATCAACAAAATTGACAAACCCTTGGCAAGACTCACCAAGGAAAAAAGACACAGGACTCAAATAAATAAAATCCAAAATGAAAGAGGAGAGATCACCACAGACATCATAGATATACAAAGAATTATTGTAGAATACTATGAAAAATTATATGCCACCAAATACAACAATCTAGAAGAAATGGATAAATTCCTAGAACAATACAACCTTTCTAGACTGAGTCATGAAGAAGCAGAAAGCCTAAACAGACCAATCAGCAGGGAGGAAATAGAAAAAACTATTAAAAATCTCCCCAAAAATAAAAGTCCAGGCCCAGACGGTTATACTAGTGAATTCTATCAAACATTCAAAGAAGACTTGGTTCCTATTCTACTCAAAGTCTTCCAAAAAATTGAAGAAGAAGCAATACTTCCAAACACATTTTATGAGGCCAACATAACCCTCATACCAAAACCTGGCAAGGATGGCACAAAGAAAGAAAACTACAGACCAATATGTCTAATGAATACAGATGCTAAAATACTAAACAAAATACTGGCAAACCGAATACAACAACATATTAAAAAAATAATACATCATGATCAAGTGGGATTCATCCCAGAATCTCAAGGATGGTTCAACATACGCAAAACGGTTAACGTAATACACCATATCAACAAAACAAAGAACAAAAACCACATGATCTTATCAATAGATGCAGAAAAGGCTTTTGATAAAATACAACACAATTTTATGTTTAAGACTCTCAACAAAATGGGTATAGAAGGAAAATATCTCAACATGATAAAGGCCATATATGATAAACCATCAGCCAACATCCTATTAAACGGCATAAAACTGAGGACTTTCTACCTTAAATCAGGAACAAGACAGGGTTGTCCACTCTCTCCACTCTTATTCAACGTGGTGCTAGAAGTTCTGGCCAGAGCAATCAGACAAGACAAAGAAATAAAAGGCATCCATATCGGAAAAGAAGAAGTAAAGGTATCACTTTTTGCTGATGATATGATCCTATACATCGAAAACCCGAAGGACTCCACAAAAAGATTATTAGAAACAATAAACCAATACAGTAAGGTTGCAGGATACAAAATTAACATACAAAAGTCCATAGCCTTTCTATATGCCAACAATGAAATATTAGAAAACCAACTCAAAAAAATAATCCCCTTCACGATTGCAACAACAAAAAAAAAAATATCTAGGAATAAACATAACAAAGAACGTAAAGGACCTATATAATGAAAATTACAAAGCATTGTTAAGGGAAATCAAAAAAGATACAATGAGATGGAAAAATATTCCTTGTTCTTGGATAGGAAGAATAAATATAATCAAAATGGCCATATTACCCAAAGCAATATACAAATTTAATGCAATTCCCATCAAAATCCCTATGAGATTTTTTAAAGAAATGGAACAAAAAATCATCAGATTTATATGGAACTATAAAAAACCCCGAATAGCCAAAACAATCCTAAGGAAAAAGAATGAAGCTGGGGGCATTACAATACCTGACTTTAAACTATATTATAGGGCCACGATAATCAAAACAGCATGGTATTGGCAAAAAAACAGACACTCAGACCAATGGAACAGAATAGAAAGCCCAGAAATAAAACCACATATATATGGTCAAATAATCTTTGATAAAGGGGCCAACAACACACAATGGAGAAAAGAAAGCCTCTTCAACAAATGGTGTTGGGAAAACTGGAAAGCCACATGCAAAAGAATGAAACTCGACTACAGCCTGTCCCCGTGTACTAAAATTAATTCAAAATGGATCAAAGACCTAAATATAAGACCTGAAACAATAAAGTACATAAAAGAAGACATAGGTACTCAACTCATGGACCTGGGTTTTAAAGAACATTTTATGAACTTGACTCCAATGGCAAGAGAAGTGAAGGCAAAGATAAATGAATGGGACTACATCAGAATTAAAAGTTTTTGCTCAGCAAGAGAAACTGATATCAAAATAAACAGACAGCCAACTATATGGGAACTGATATTTTCAAACGACAGCTCAGATAAGGGCCTAATATCCAAAATTTACAAAGAACTCATAAAACTCAACAACAAACAAACAAACAATCCAATAAAAAAATGGGAAGAGGACATGAACAGACACTTCTCCCAGGAAGAGATACAAATGGCCAACAGATATATGAAAAGATGCTCAGCTTCATTAGTTATTAGAGAAATGCAAATCAAAACTACAATGAGATACCACCTCACTTCTGTTAGATTAGCTATTATCAACAAGACGGGTAATAGCAAATGTTGGAGAGGCTGTGGAGAAAAAGGAACCCTCATTCACTGTTGGTGGGACTGTAAAGTAGTACAACCATTATGGAGGAAAGTATGGTGCTTCCTCAAAAAACTGAAAATAGAACTACCTTATGACCCAGCAATCCCTCTACTGGGTATATACCCCAAAACCTCAGAAACATTGATACGTGAAGACACATGTAGCCCCATGTTCATTGCAGCACTGTTCACAGTGGCCAAGACATGGAAACAACCAAAAAGCCCTTCAATAGAAGACTGGATAAAGAAGATGTGGCACATATACACTATGGAATACAACTCAGCCATAAGAAATGATGACATCGGATCATTTACAGCAAAATGGTGGGATCTTGATAACATTATAAGGAGTGAAATAAGTAAATCAGAAAAAAACAAGAACTACATGATTCCATACATTGGTGGAACATAAAAATGAGACTAAGAGACATGGACAAGAGTGTAGTGGTTACCAAGGGTGGGGAGGGAGGGAGAACATGGGAGGGAGGGAGGGAGAGAGTTAGGGGGTGGGGAGGGGCACAGAGAACTAGATAGAGGGTGACGGAGGACAATCTGACTTTGGGCGAGGGGTTTGCAAAATAATTTGATGACAAAATAACCTAGACATGTTTTCTTCGAATATATGTACCCTGATTTATTAATGTCATCCCATTACCATTAATAAAAATTTATTTAAAAAAATGTATGCTTCACAACCAACCAATTGCTAGAGGTATGAAATAGATATTCCAGTGTGAATTCCCAATTCCTTTAACTCCAAGCTGTTATGTTAAAAATAAACTCTCTCTCCAGAACAAATTTCTGACATGTTAATGTCCAGCAAACATTATGTTTCTGGTACAGCTAAGATGATCTGTACCATTCTCATGGCTGAACATCTAAAATCAAAAAGGATATTTACATCGTCTCAAATTATCTTTCCACAAATTACTTGTTAATTGAAAGGGGCAATTGTTATTTTATACTTATACCACCTTAACTAAGAAATTAAAGCTCATATCTCCAATATTGGGACAAAAAGATGTCATGTGCCTCTTTATGGAATGCATTAGGAAGTACTCGACACTTCAGTGGTCTCCTGCCAAAAGTACATCACTTCTATCCACATCTGAAGAAACTTCAGACAACTTTAAATTGAGGTATATTCTACAGAATGATTATACTCCTCAAAAATGTCACCATAAAAAATGACAAAGACATTTAAAGTTCAGGATATTTCCTAGATTAATGGAGACTAAAGAGATGAGACATGACAGGTTAGATCCTTGACCTGGAGGGGTAAGCGTAAGTGTTACAGAACAGCTGCAACAGAATACAATTGAAACAATTAATTAAACTTAAAAATACATAGACAAACAAACTTACCTATTCAGTAAGAATGGAACAGCTGCATTCTGAATGATGACATTTGCTACTGGACTGACCACAACCGACTGCCACAGTGGGGGCTGGCTTCAGGGAGCAATTCAAAGGGGCATCTCAGAACCGCACGCACCCTCCCTCAGATGAACTCAGTACAAGGATGATGATGTGCCATAAACTGAGGGATGAAATTAACTCAACCCTTTGTGCCTTGATTTAAAATAACAATCATAATAATCAAGGGGGTCCTTGACCTGTCAGTGTCAGATTTCAGTTATTCGTCAAACCTTACATTATCACTGTCCATCCTCAGGGACGTGGCCTTCATTTAGCTGGTCCTTCCTTTCCACATTTCACTCTCACTTTTCTTCTCCAACGTTCTCTTTCTAACCTCTAGTTGATCCCCCTCTTCCCCATTCCTTTGTCTTTCTGTTCCTCATTATTTTTTGTTTTATATTAGCTGTTATATGTTGATTTATATTTATTTTATTTGTTTTTAATTTGTGTTTACATTGATTCAAGGGTTCCACTGAATATATCTCCCCCACCCTCTTATTCCCCCTCACCCCCACATGCCCCCTCTGCCCAATGCCTTCCACCCTTCCCTCCAGGATTTGCTGTCCTGTTCTCTGTAATGCTGTGTTATATATATATATTTTTTTTCATTAATCTCTTTCCCTTCTCTGATCATTATTTTATCTTCTTCCTTAACCTTCCTTCTATCCCTTCATTTTCAAAGCTTCCTTGTTTTCTCCCAGAATTGCTTTTATCATGTATATAACACAAATTTTACCATAATAACTAGCTAGTATTTATTGACAACTTACTATATTGCTAAGCTCCATTCCAAGCTATTTATATAGTGATTCTCATAATAATTCAGGTTTAAACTATCTGCAGGATTATTTGACAAGGGGGAAAGTAAAGTGTGACATTTGAATAAAAGCTATAAAATACATTAATAGGCTTGAGAAAATAACTTAAAAGGAACTGGTCCAGTAAGTACAGCACATTCCCGGAATAGATGAGACCAGACTCCCTAGATGAGACCAGACTCCCAGGATGAATAAGACAGATGAGTCCTAGAGATAGGGAAGTCGTTAGACTCCCAGGATGACTAGGAACTGATGAGTCCTTGAGATAAGGAAGTCGTAAAAACTCCTTAGATAGTTAATGTGACCACATCCTAGGGAATAGATAGGGACATTTCCAGCTGGGGGCTTTCAACCGTATGACTGGTTACTAAGGCACATGACTAAAAATTTAATTTGGAGGAGCCAATTGCTAAACGCCAAATCTGCTTCTGTATGAACTGCTTGCTTGCTATGCTATAAAAACCCCTAGACTGTAGGCGCTCGGTGTGGCTCTTGTTACTACCACTTGAGTCCACCCCTGCGCAGGTTTTATTTTCCTTTGTTTTGTTCTCTATTTCTTTTGGCCATAAAGATTTGTCTTAAACTCTCCAAACGTCTCCAGTGTCTGTTATACCCGGCGAGTGCTACATAAAGCATAAGTTAAATAACTTGCCCAAGATCACAGAGCGAGTAAGAAGCAAATAATGAACTCAAACTCCAGGCAACCTGGCACCAGAATCCACGCTATTAATCACTATGCTACACTGACTGCTCTAATCTACAGATATACTCTCAGAAGTGTTGCAAATCTGAATGAGAAGGTTTATTGTAGCATTGTTTAAAATAGAATAACCCTGCTCTTAATCTAATATCCACTAATAGCTGTCCATAAGCCCACATGTTCAATGTTCATAAAGAATGAACTAGCTCTTGCATGTATTCACATGAAGAAACCTACAAACATAAGTAAAATATGTAAAATATATATAGTGCACAATGTGATTTATTTTACATAATTTCCTTTTTAAAAAGAGATAAATCTATGTGCACACACATAAAAATTGTTGTTAAGCCTAATCTGGAGGGACCTGAAACATTGAAGATGCAAACAAAGTCCATAGATTACACACCAAAGCTTTATTGTCTAGCTTGGCCAAGCAGCGGCAACTCCAACAGAAATCTGAGGGAGAGAGTGCCAGCCCTTTGTTCTACCTAGTTTTTATAGTTTTGCAAGTGGGAAGTACAGATGCAAAAATTGCAATTAGGTGCCTTTTACCATTATTGGTAATAGTCATATATCCTTTAACAATGATAGGACCATGTTCAATTTGCAAGCCATACATCATTTTAAAGAAAA
The DNA here is from genome assembly GCF_036850765.1 of Saccopteryx bilineata. Lineage (NCBI taxonomy): Eukaryota > Metazoa > Chordata > Mammalia > Chiroptera > Emballonuridae > Saccopteryx > Saccopteryx bilineata. Next base: position 23,032 of record NW_027095563.1, on the reverse strand, counting down.
CAAAATTTACAAGTCAACACAATGGTAGAAAGATGTCTCTTTACATATTAAAAGGCATTCCACTTGACCAGGCAGTGGCGCAGTGGATAGAACATCGGACTGGGATGCAGAAGAACCCAGGTTTGAGACCCCAAGGTCTCCAGCTTGAGCACGAGGTCATCTGAGTTGAGAAAAAAAAAAAAGCTCATCAGCTCAGACCTAAGGTTGCTGAGCAAGGGGTCACTCGGTCTGCTAAAGGCCCACAGTCAAGGCACATATGAGAAGGCAATCAATGAACAACTAAAGTGTCGCAACGAGAAACTGATGATTGATGCTTCTCATCTCTCTCTGTTCCTGTCTGTCAGTCCCTATCTATCCCTATCTCTGACTCTCTCTCTGTCCCTGTAATAAATAAATAAATAACTAAATAACTAAATAAATAAAAGGCAATTCTATATTCTCTAATGTTTATCCACCATCTCTGTCCAGAGTCACACACATTAACCACATGCATTCACAGAGGGGAGGTAGTTTTCATGGGGACAAATACCCGCAAATGGCTCATTGCTATAAGAAAAGGTTTATTTTGGCTTTTCTCTTCCTGCACCTAGCTAGCCATTCACTCCTTTCCCCACAGGTGTGGTGGAATGTCTGGGAATCCATGTTTTCCTTCCCTTTGCATTTATAATACAATGCCAATGGCCATCCTGGTTATGCCAATCACACAGTACAGAGACTATTCTCACAATTTTTCTGCGCATCTTAACCCAAATTAATAAAATGTTTTTTATATCCTCTTAAAATATTATTAATTCTGTAGCTTTTGATACTTTATAACACCTGCAGCTGAAGTGGTGCAGTGGCTCCTCAATTATGAGTATAAATATGTGCAAATCTATTTTTGTAAAAATAAAACCTAGGAATATGTTCATAGTAATTAAATTTGGAAATGAATCTTGGGTAAAACAAAAGAAAAATTTTACTTTTCATTTAATTCCTTTTTGGATTCCTTAAATCTTCTAAGCATACACACATATTACTTTGGTTTTAAACAATAAGAGTTACCAAAATGGTGAGACTGTAGGGCATTTTTGTTTTGTTCTTTATATTTTTTGTACTGAAAAAAAGCCTAATAAACAATATTTGAACAAATGCATATACTGTTACTTTAAATCCATTGATAGAAGAAATCACTGATGCTTTCATAATTGAAATTTGCACTTTATGTTTGAGAGTGTTAATGAAACACATTTTAGTACAGGATACAATTTCAGAGAGGAAAAGTAGCTTTACAAAAAGCTTGCAACCTTGGCTTAATGAAGCATCAGGACAGAGAGGGCAGATCTTCAATACAATATGACAGCATGTGGCCTTTCAGTTGGATTTACATTAGAGCTGTGAAACACCCCTTCTGAGTGATAATATGGAAGGGAGGATAGAAGGGGAGGAGCTAGCCTAAGAATTGTGCAAATCCATTTTCAATAACTACAGAAAAGAGAAAAATAATATGTAGCATATATTAAGGAAAAAATTACTGCTAATAGAACCAAGAGATAAATTGAATATATAAAAAATTGACATCAGTAATAAGGTTAATCTATAAATCTGAGACAATCTCCAATAACAAAAATCCACCACATCTTGGCCTGACCTGTGGTGGTGCAGTAGATCGAGCATTGACATGGAACACTGAGGTCACTGGTTCAAAACCCTGGGCTTGCCTGGTCAAGGCACATATGGGAGTTGATGCTTCCTGCTCCTCCTCCCCTTCTCTCTCTCTCTCTCTCTCTCTCTCTCTCTGTCTCCTCTAAAATAAATAAAAACAATTTTTTTAATTTTTAAAAAACCACCACAACTTTGGAAACTAATTAGGAAAATCTATCAAATTATAAAAGCACATATAAATCCTATTTCTAGAAAATTACCTACAAAGGTACTAGCTGTATGATCCATGTTCAAGGTCATTCACTATTGCATTGTTTATAAGAGCAAAAGATTTCAAACAACCTAGTGATAATCTTTATATTATTGCATACTTACCTATTAAAATCATTGCTTATCTATCCAGTGAAATACTATGCAGATGATTAAAAATAAAGTATTATTTAGTTCTCAAACTATGACATATTGTCAGCTGTAATTTTTCTTTAAACAGAGCTATCTTTCAGACTTATTTATAGGGTTATATTATTTATCACTGTGCACACACAGAAAGGAAAATGTAAGTGAAATCAATTGGTTAAGAAATTCAAGGGATGACGTCAGAGTAATGGCGGAGTAGGAAGCGATACCGATAAATCTCCCCCAAAACTCAACAAGATCTTCAACCAGAAACAGAAAAACCTATAATTGGAGCTTCCAGATTCTTCGCAATACACCCAAAGGTATGATTGAGTGAAAAATTGGCTAAATATATAACCAAACCCCGAAGGAAATAGGGAGTAAGAAATGCTCCGCCTTCCTCACTAACCTAAACAGGGCGGCTTTCTCTGGTAACTGTGAATATAGAAACTGAGGCAGGCAAAGGGGGTGAATAGATCCAGGCCGCCGCAGCAAAACAGCCGAACCAGGCTGTGGCTCAGAGATCCAAGCCGAGGAAAATCTGATCCTGTGGCAACCCGGGCAATACAAGCTAACACTCGCGCCAAACCCAAACAAAGAAAGACAAGCGGAGCGGCCATTTTACCCGGTCTCCTGGTCGGTGCGCAGTTAGTGGAAGAGAGATTTCTTCCTAAGCCGCGGAAGTGGGTGCCCGTGTTGCCCCACGGAGAGGCAGGGTCAGAGGCCTTTCTGTGGGCTGAGGGCAGAGTCTCTGGGCAGCCCCAGCGCCCTGGGAAAGCCACGCACGGGAGGGAGTGAGAACTACTTCCAACGGTGGAGATTTTCCATGCTGGTGAGGGTTTTACTCAGAGGGAACCGCGGCCGGCCTCATATCCTGGTGTGCGCGCGCAGATAAGGAGTGAGCGATTCCTCCGAGTGCCTCGGCAGTGCGCGCCCGTGTTATCGCACAGAGGGGCAGAGTCAGGGGCCTTTGTGTGGGCCAAAGCGGAATCTCGGGCCGCCCCAGCGCCTTGCAAAAGCTGCGCACAGGGACGGAGCGAGACTCAATTCCAACGCTGCAACTTTTCCCTGCGGTTGGGGGTTTCACTCAGAGCGTGAGACTGCTGGCCGGATATCCTGGTTGCAGACAGTGAGTGAGAGTTTCCTCCAAGTGCCCCGGAAGTGGGCGCCCGCTTGTGTTACCGGACAGAGTGGCAGAGCCAGTGGTCTTTGAGTGGGCGGAAAGCCCACCTGATTATGCTAGCAGCTCTGACTGACTGAGCCTTACCCAGAGCCCTGTGCTGAGTGGAAATAGAGTGGGGAGTTGCCAGCAATTTGAGCCTCTTACTATCCAGGCAGAGGCAGCAGCAACCCCATACCTGGACTATCAGGCTACTAATTGAGGAAGGAAAGACTAGGAGAAAGGCTCCAGGAACACAGACTCTCTCACTGTCGGAGCCTATAAATGCTAATGAGCCTCAACTCCCAACGAGAATAAAGCATAATACATGACATTGCCATAGAGACTTATCAACTGCAAACCTCTACCTGAGCGTGCCAAAGGGGCAGAACCCGGGGTACAGAGTCACCGACCAGGAAGAGGGAGAGAAAAGAAAAAGCAAGAAGATAACCTCTCAAAATCAAGAATAATCTGCAGACTTTATAACCTATCCCATTTTATTATATTTGTTCGTTTGTTTCTCTTATCTTCATTCTTGAGACTTTTTTTTCCTCCTCCAATTTGGCCGATTAACTCTCTACCGGTCTTACTCTCTCCTCTCCTTGAACTACACTACCCATAAGTGTTACATCTCCCATTATCATTTCTCTTCTCTTCCTTTCTCTCTATGAGGGTTGCACTCCAAAACCCTTAACTCTTTCTCTCTCTCTCCTTTCTTTTTTCTTCTTTTAGTGGTTCCCTCTTTTTTTCTCTCTCTCTCTTTCTTTTCTCCCTCTATATTAGTTTCTTCCTTTCTCCTTTACATCTCCTCTCATTCAAACCTCAATAACAAACAAATTATCTTATCTGGGACTCAAACCTATGTTTGTGGCATTTTGGGGGGTTTTTACTTCACCTTTTTAACTCACTAGCAGTGCTCCCATCCCTGGCTCTCCATATTATCTAGTTCTTGTTCCACTAAATACAATAGTAAGTTTTTAATTTGTCCCCCCATTTTTCCATTTTCCTCTTATTCCTCTCATCATAACTCTTAGAAAACCAACACCTAAAAGCAAATCATTTTATTCTTGACCCAAATTTTTTCCTTATTTGCTTTTTGTGGGTCCATACGCTCTTTTTTTTTTCTTTTTTCTTTTTTTTTTTTTTCTTTCTCTCTTTTTTGCCCCTTTATTACTTTTCCCCAATTCAGGCCCTCCATCACAGGCATTGTTTGTTATAACTCACAGTCCACCACAAGATTTTCTCAAGAAAGAGGGGAGAGGAGAGGAGAGGAAAAAAAGAGGGGGGGAATAATTTCCTTTTTTAAAAAAAAATTTTATTTTATTTTATTTTTCTTTATTTCATTATTAATTTTTTTAAAAAAAAACAACTCTTTTCGATTTGTTATTTTTTTATTTTTTTTAACTTTTTATTCTTTATTAAATCTCATTAATACTATCAACAAAACCACCCTCAGATGCCATTAAGGAAGAGAAAATCGAATATCATGGATACAAAAGAAAGAGAGGTAACACAGCTAGATGAGGAAAAATCTATGGAGAAAAAATTTAATATATTGGAAACCTTTGAGCTAAATGACAGAGAATTCAAGATAGAAATCCTAAAAATCCTCTGAGATATACAAGAAAACACAGAAAGGCAATATAGGGAGCTCAGAAAACAACTCCATGAACACAAAGAATATATGTCCAAGGAAATTGAAACTATAAAAACAAATCAAACAGAGATGAAAAACTCAATTAACGAGCTGAAAAACGAAGTAACAAGCTTAGCTAATAGAACAGGTCAGATAGAAGAGAGGATTAGTGAAATAGAAGACAAGCAACTTGAGGCACAACAGAGAGAAGAAGAAAGAGACTCAAAAATTAAAAAAAATGAGATAGCCCTACAAGAATTATCTGACTCCATCAAAAAGAATAACATAAGAATAATAGGTATATCAGAGGGAGAAGAGAGAGAAAATGGAATGGAGAACAAACTTAAACAAATAATTGATGAGAACTTCCCAAGCCTGTGGAAAGAACTAAAGCCTCAAGTTCAAGAAGCAAACAGAACTCCAAGTTTTCTTAACCCCAACAAACCTACTCCAAGGCATATCATAATGAAATTGACACAAACCAACAGCAAAGAAAAAATTCTCAAGGCAGACAGGGAAAAGAAGAATACAACATATAAAGGAAGGCCCATTAGATTATCATCAGATTTCTCAGCAGAAACTCTACAAGCTAGAAGAGAGTGGACCCCAATATTTAAAGTCCTGAAAGAGAGGAACTTTCAGCCACGAATACTATACCCATCAAAGCTATCCTTCAAATACGAAGGAGAAATAAAAACATTCACAGATACAGAAAAGATGAGGGAATTTATCATGAGAAAACCCCCACTCCAGGAATTACTAAAGGGGGTTCTCCAATCAGATACAAAGAACAAAAAAAAAACAGAGCCACAAGTAAAAGCTCCAAGAAGAACACAATAAAACCAAATTTAAACTGTGACAACAACAAAAAGAAAGAGGGGGAGAAGACGGAGATTAACAGTAGCAAAGGACGATGGAGTGCAAAAGTACTCACAAAATAGTTTGCTACAATGAACAGGGTAGGGACCCTTTTCATTACTCAAAGGTAACCACCATTGAAAAAACCACCACAGAAGCACATGAGATAAAAAAGATAGCAACAGAGGAAAGATGTATGGAATACAACCAAATAAAAACAAAAGATAGAAAAACGAAAGAGAAGGATCAAACAAGACACAAAACTAACATAAAGCAAGATATAAAATGGCAATAGGGAACTCACAAGTATCAATAATTACACTAAATGTAAATGGATTAAACTCACCAATAAAAAGGCACAGAGTAGCAGAATGGATTAAAAAAGAAAATCCAACTGTATGCTGCCTACAGGAAACTCATCTAAGTAACAAGGATAAAAACAAATTCAAAGTGAAAGGCTGGAAAACAATACTCCAAGCAAATAACATCCAAAAAAAAGCAGGTGTAGCAATACTCATATCGGATAATGCTGACTACAAGACAGGAAAAGTACTTAGAGACAAAAATGGCCATTTCATAATGGCTAAGGGGACACTGAATCAAGAAGACATAACAATTCTTAATATATATGCACCAAACCAAGGAGCACCAAAATATATAAGACAGCTACTTATTGATCTTAAAACAAAAACTGACAAAAATACAATCATACTTGGAGACCTCAATACACCGCTGACGGTTCTAGATCGGTCATCCAAACAGAGAATCAACAAAGACATAGTGGCCTTAAACAAAACACTAGAGCACCTGGATATGATAGACATCTACAGGACATTTCATCCCAAAGTGACTGAGTATACATTTTTCTCCAGTGTACATGGATCATTCTCAAGAATTGACCATATGTTGGGCCACAAAAACAATATCAGCAAATTCAGAAAAATTGAAGTTGTACCAAGCATATTTTCTGATCATAAAGCCTTGAAACTAGAATTCAACTGCAAAAAAGAGGAAAAAAATCCCACAAAAATGTGGAAACTAAACAACATACTTTTAAAAAATGAATGGGTCAAAGAAGAAATAAGTGCAGAGATCAAAAGATATATACAGACTAATGAAAATGACAATACGACATATCAGAATCTATGGGATGCAGCAAAAGCAGTGATAAGAGGGAAGTTCATATCACTTCAGGCATATATGAACAAACAAGAGAGAGCCCAAGTGAACCACTTAACTTCCCACCTTAAGGAACTAGAAAAAGAAGAACAAAGACAACCCAAAACCAGCCGAAGAAAGGAGATAATAAAAATCAGAGCAGAAATAAATGAATTAGAGAACAGAAAAACTATAGAAAAAATTAATAGAACAAGGAGCTGGTTCTTTGAAAAGATCAACAAAATTGACAAACCCTTGGCAAGACTTACCAAGGAAAAAAGAGAAAGAACTCATATAAACAAAATCCAAAATGAAAGAGGAGAAATCACCACGGACACCGTAGCTATACAAAGAATTATTGTAGAATACTATGAAAAACTTTATGCCACTAAATTCAACAACCTAGAAGAAATGGATAAATTCCTAGAACAATACAACCTTCCTAGACTGAGTCAAGAAGAAGCAGAAAGCCTAAACAGACCTATCAGTAGAGAAGAAATAGAAAAAAACCATTAAAAGCCTCCCCAAAAATAAAAGTCCAGGCCCTGACGGCTATACCAGCGAATTTTATCAAACATTCAAAGAAGACTTGGTTCCTATTCTACTCAAAGTCTTCCAAAAAATTGAAGAAGAAGCAATACTTCCAAACACATTTTATGAGGCCAACATAACCCTCATACCAAAACCAGGCAAGGATGGCACAAAAAAAGAAAACTACAGACCAATATGTCTAATGAATACAGATGCTAAAATACTAAACAAAATACTAGCAAATCGAATACAACAACATATTAAAAAAATAATACATCATGATCAAGTGGGATTCATCCCAGAATCTCAAGGATGGTTCAACATACGTAAAATGGTTAATGTAATACACCATATCAACAAAACAAAGACAAAAACCACATGATCTTATCAATAGACGCAGAAAAGGCTTTCGATAAAATACAACACAATTTTATGTTTAAGACTCTCAACAAGCCTGACCTGTGGTGGCGCAGTGGATAAAGCGTCGACCTGGAAATGCTGAGGTCGCCGGTTCGAAACCCTGGGCTTGCCTGGTCAAGGCACATATGGGAGTTGATGCTTCCAGCTCCTCCCCCCTGTCTCTCTCTCCTCTCTCTCTCTCTCTCTCTCCCCCCCTCCTCTCTAAAATGAATAAAAAAAATAATAAACCATAGAATCTTCCCAATTTTAAAAAAAAAAAATTTAAAAAAAAAAAAAAAAAAAAAAGACTCTCAACAAAATGGGTATAGAAGGAAAATATCTCAACATGATAAAGGCCATATATGATAAACCATCAGCTAACATCATATTAAATGGCACTAAACTGAAGGCTTTCCCCCTTAAATCAGGAACAAGACAGGGTTGTCCACTCTCTCCACTCTTATTTAATGTGGTACTAGAGGTTCTAGCCAGAGCAATCAGACAAGACAAAGAAATAAAAGGCATCCATATCGGAAAAGAAGAAGTAAAGGTATCACTTTTTGCAGATGATATGATCCTATACATCGAAAACCCCAAAGAATCCACAAAAAGACTACTAGAAACAATAAGCCAATACAGTAAGGTCGCAGGATACAAAATCAACATACAGAAGTCAATAGCCTTTCTATATGCCAGCAATGAAACAACTGAGAAGGAACTCAAAAGAATAATCCCCTTCACGATTGCAACAAAAAAAATAAAATACTTAGGAATAAACATAACAAAGAATGTAAAGGACTTATATAATGAAAACTATAAACCATTGTTAAGGGAAATCGAAAAAGATATAATGAGATGGAAGAATATACCTTGTTCTTGGCTAGGAAGAATAAATATAATCAAGATGGCTATATTACCCAAAGCAATATACAAATTTAATGCAATTCCCATCAAAATTCCAATGACATTTTTTAAAGAAATGGAACAAAAAATCATCAGATTTATATGGAACTATAAAAAACCCCGAATAGCCAAAGCAATCCTAAAGAAAAAGAATGAAGCTGGGGGCATAACAATACCTGACTTCAAACTCTATTATAGGGCCACGACAATCAAAACAGCATGGTATTGGCAGAAAAATAGACACTCAGACCAATGGAACAGAATAGAAAGTCCAGAAATAAAACCACATATATATAGTCAAATAATTTTTGATAAAGGGGCCAACAACACACAATGGAGAAAAGAAAGCCTCTTCAATAAATGGTGCTGGGAAAACTGGAAAGCCACATGCAAAAGAATGAAACTGGACTACAGTCTCTCCCCCTGTACAAAAATTAACTCAAAATGGATCAAAGATCTAAACATAAGACCTGAAACAATTAAGTACATAGAAGAAGACATAGGTACTCAACTCATGGACCTGGGTTTTAAAGAGCATTTTATGAATTTGACTCCAATGGCAAGAGAAGTGAAGGCAAAAATTAATGAATGGGACTACATCAAACTAAGAAGCTTTTGCTCAGCAAGGGAAACTGATAACAAAATAAACAGAAAGCCAACTAAATGGGAAATGATATTTTCAAACAACAGCTCAGATAAGGGCCTAATATCCAAAATATACAAAGAACTCATAAAACTCAACAACAAACAAACAAACAATCCAATAAAAAAATGGGAAGAGGATATGAATAGACACTTCTCCCAGGAAGAAATACAAATGGCCAACAGATATATGAAAAGATGCTCATCTTCTTTAGCTATTAGAGAAATGCAAATCAAAACGGCAATGAGATACCACCTCACACCTGTTCGATTAGCTGTTATTAGCAAGTCAGGTAATAGCAAATGTTGGAGAGGCTGTGGAGAAAAAGGAACCCTCATACACTGTTGGTGGGAATGTAAAGTAGTACAACCATTATGGAAGAAAGTATGGTGGTTCCTCAAAAAACTGAAAATAGAACTACCTTATGACCCAGCAATCCCTCTACTGGGTATATATCCCCAAAACTCAGAAACATTGATACGTAAAGACACATGCAGCCCCATGTTTATTGCAGCATTGTTCACAGTGGCCAGGACATGGAAACAACCAAAAAGCCCATCAATAGATGACTGGATAAAGAAGATGTGGCACATATACACTATGGAATACTACTCAGCCATAAGAAATGATGACATCGGAACATTTACAGCAAAATGGTGGGATCTTGATAACATGATACGAAGCGAAATAAGTAAATCAGAAAAAAACAGGAACTGTATTATTCCATACGTAGGTGGGACATAATAGTGAAACTAAGAGACATTGATAAGAGTGTGGTGGTTACGGGGGGAGGGGGGAATGGGAGAGGGATAGGGGGTGGGAGGGGCACAAAGAAAACAAGATAGAAGGTGACAGAGGATAATCTGACTTTGGGTGGTGGGTATGCAACATAATTGAACGACAAGATAACCTGGACTTGTTATCTTTGAATATATGTATCCTGATTTATTGATGTCACCCCATTAAAAAAATAAAATTATAAAAAAAAATAATAATAATAATAATGTTAAAAATATAAAAAAAAAAAAAAAAAAAAGAAATTCAAGAAAGAGGGACAGACGAGAAAGGGAGAGCGATAAGACACATCGATTCTCATATGTGCCTTGACCAGGGGGCTCCAGTTGAGCCATTGACCTCTTGTCAAGCCAGTAACCTTGGACTCATGCCAGCAACCATTTTTGAGCCTGCACTCAAGCCCGCCACCTCAGGGTTTTGAATCTGGGTCCTCAGTGCCCCAGGCCAATGCTCTATCCACTGAGCCACCAGCTGAAGTGGTTAAGAAATTCTTACACCTTCCTCGCATTCAGAGCCCATCTCTCTGAATCACTTTTAGATTCCAAGTTATAGAAATTCATACTTTGCCATGGAATGTTATCCTTTCTGCTCCACCCTTATTTCCAAAATCATCTTCAACAATGCTGATACATGTTAGTTTTGATGCCAGAACCTTCTTAATTTTAGTTGAAGAAGAAATTGGAAGGCTTTCAGGCATAACCTGGGACTCATATTTCCTCCAAAGTGGTCCCTCAACAGTCAGTTGCCTGAAAAGTCAAGGAGTTCTCACTGTCCACCCACGCATGCATGTACATAGTGACCACACCAGGCCTGCTGCTCACTGACAGTGGTTCTGAGATGCCACTGAATGTAAGCCCTGCCTTAATTTAAGGTGCTAACATATAACAAAAATGTTCTGTATTGTTCAAATACTTTGTTCAGTGGAAAAAGGTAAAGTAAATGTGTAAAGCAGGCTACCATTTGTGTAAAAATGGAAATAAAGAATAATATGAATGGTTATAAAAGCATAAAATATTCCTAGAAGAACACACATACATATTCAACTGTCACCCAGACGATCAGTACTAGACAACTGGAGATGAGGAGGGAAGGAGAACTTCATTGTATAGATATTGTATCTCTTGGATTTTAAACAATGGGAAAATTTAATTTTTAAAAATACATTTAAAAACTTATAGATTTGCTTTTGCTGTTTTAAAAATAAAGTAGAAATGAGCTGTCATTTTATTCTTCTCACAAAGCAACAATTTGCAATGCTGGATAAAATGTGTTTGCATAAGAAGTGGCTACATTCATTACATCATGCATGCAGTTATTTTTTTTTAAGTTATTTTTTTATTTTTTATTTTTTTACAGAGGCAGAGATAGACAGGGACAGACAGACAGGAACGGAGAGAGATGAGAAGCATCAATCATCAGTTTCTCATTGCGCGTTGCGACTTCTTAGTTGTTCATTGATTGCGTTCTCACATGTGCCTTGACCGTGGGCCTTCAGCAGACCGAGTAACCCCCTGCTGGAGCCAGCGACCTTGGGTCCAAGCTGGTGAGCTCTTTGCTCAAGCCAGATGAGCCCGCGCTCAAGCAGGCGACCTCGGGGTCTCGAACCTGGGTCCTTCCGCATCCCAGTCCGACGCTCCATCCACTGCGCCACCGCCTGGTCAGGCAACATGCAGTTATTTTAAGAGCAAAGAGACTCCAAAGGGTCAATTACCGCAAGTAAAATCTAAATGAAAGTACAACTCAATTAATAAATTACTGCTGGATTTCCATTTGTGTCCTTACTAGTTGAGTTCAAAAAGACATTTAAAAGCTTTGAAACAAACAAAAAAAAAGTTTGAAACATAGGGAAATTGAAAAATGCCATTTCTGATCCATCCTTTGAGCTGTGCGAACAATTACAAAAGGGATGGCAAGCATGCACTTGATGAACTACCGATTGGCTATTACAGAATGACAGAGACCCAAGTTCTGACTTTAAGGACCTCAGAATCTAGTAAAGGTAAAGATACCCAGGTCTGTGATGGAACTCAATGGGAAGTGCATGCACAGCGCAGTGGAAACACAGGCGGGGGTCTAGCATAGGTTAGGGTTATATAAAGACACGTACTCTAAGCGCTAACATTCAGATCAAACACTGAAGGTTCTAACTCTGAAGGAAACTAACTCAGTAAAAAATGTGTTCAATTTCTGCTCAGAGGATCAATTCACCTCTACTCCTGAGTCAGTTACCATCTGGTAATTCATGCATTTAATAATTTTACCCATTTTCTCTCCTATATCCTCAACTTCTTTCATACTGGTTCTTTCCTCTCAGCACAGATTCTCATCTCTTCCATCTTTACCTTACCTTTTTCTCCCATGACTCCTTCTAATTACTGCCCTAGTTCTTTGCTTTCTTTTGTAACCTTTTTATAAAACATGCTACATTTACTATCTCTACTCTCAGTGTTCATTCATTCTTGCCACATCACTAATAATTAGTCTTGCCTAGGTAGCCAATAATCTCTTGCCTGTCAAATTCAATTAATATCTTACCATATCCTAGTTGACCTCTTTTTCTCCTTCCTTGGTTTCTCAAATTTTTCAGTAACTCTCCATTGATTTTGTTACAAAAACTCATGCAATTGCATGGTGTGTGAGAACTTACCTAGCTTGAGAAACTCATTTTCATTTCAGAAACTAATGCCTAGAAAGAAATAGATTAGGATACATAACAGAGAAGTCCCCTCCAAAAAATGTCTATTTTATTTGATGAGATGATCAACTGACAAATACAATCTAAGAAGCACATGGCAGAATTGTTGGCCTCACTGGAGCCTTTACACTTAAGCTAAGGTCAAGGTAAAGAGCAAATCAAAATTTCTGATCTCAGTAGGCAGATAGTTCATATAGGGGGATAAGAAAAAAAGAAGAGAAGACAAGGAAATCTGATCTAATCCTCTCACTAAGGAAAATTTAACAACTTTCTTAAGCTGGATCCAAAATAGCTCACAGAATATTGAGACCTTACGAGGCCAAGATTAGAAGATAAGACCCGGAAAACAAGCCTGGCCATGCAAGGTTGCATTATTTTCCAAGGGATTTGCCTATGATGGAAGAGAAACTATAAAGCTCATCTTCATGTTGAATCTTTTTGAGGCCAGAAATCAAAGCCTAGGCAGCTCTGATGAATGAACACCCACTATCTGCTGAAATGAGGAAAAGTGTGCTTTCAGGATAGGGGCGAGCTGGAAATAAACCAGCACTGCAGGGATATCTTATCCAGCATTCCACCATATGAATGTCCAGGAATCTCAAGCTTTAAACCAAAATGAAGGAGGTCCCAGAATGGCAGCATTCCCAAACACCTAGCAGAACCAAAGGAAAGTCCTCTCTGAGAGAAGATGCCATCACCCTAGACATCAAAATATTTTCTAAATACCTTTAAATGAAATATGCAGCACAGACTTAAAGATCACTAAGCACACAAAGAAACAAATGCCTTAAGCAAAAAACAATATAAACAATAGGCACAGAGAGAGAAAATTAGTTATCTGAAAGACAAGTCGAAAAACTATCCAGAAATTTCAGAAAAAAAAGGAAAGTACTTAGAGCAGTGATTTTGTGCTGGTCTGTGAAAAAGTTAATGACCCTAATGTTGTATGATGGTTATAGACCCAATGACTTTAGGCAAATTCACTAATGCTCAGGGTGACTGCCACTTATCAGCCTGTAACATCAATGAAAATCCTATTGAGGTGGTCTTAGATATCTTTGGAACTTCTAGCCTCATTCAAACAACCTTTTGCACCATGCAGAACATTTACAAATCATATGCAATAGACAAAAAGCATTCGGACAAGCTTATGCAGTGTTCAATACATCGTACATGTGGAGTTTGGATATGAAGCACCAGATTGTTTGTGTCAAACAGTTAAGTGCAGTAAAATAAAACTTTATTCATTGTATGTTTTTATTTCCAGCCAGCTAGGTCACTATTGTAAAAAGTTGAAAGCCTCTGACTTACAGGATATGTTGAAAATGTATTGAATGCTGTAAATTCTGCAGCATGGAGAAGGAGAACAAAATGAATTATTTTGGGGCAACTGGGTCTCATAAGAAAAGGAGAAGGGAATGATCTGGGCTCATCTGTACCCAATTCCTGTTCCCAAGTTTACCATGAAATAATTTAGCTTGAATGTGTGAGGAGCAGTGAGGGGGCAAGATTATTACAATGACTGATAAAGCCAAGGAAAATGCAGGCCACTTTCATAAGAAACACTGTTCTAGTCTAGAGCATTGTGACATATTTGCTTGTGGGGTGCAAGAAAGAGAGGTCAGGGAAGGAAAAAGCGAGTGCACATTAGGGGAGAGGGGGGAGATGGGAGGGGGAGGGGAGGGAGGAAGGAGAAGGGGAGGGAGGAAGGAGAAGAAGAATAAGATAACCAAATGAGAATATGATAAAGAGATAATATGAATTAGATGGAATCAATAATTGTAAATATGGTAATAACTAAAATAAATGTAAATGGTCAAATGAATCAACAAAAAGAAATTGGGTATCAGATTGGTTTAAAAACCAACATAAAATAAGATGCCAAAACAAGTTTTCTATAGAAACACACAGTACAGAAAAGTTGAAATGAAGGGAAGGGAAAAAGATGTAATAAACAAGCCAGAGAAGCAATTTTAATGTCAGATACAAGTGAGTTAAGGACAAAAATAGCAGGGGAAAGCATAAATATTATATCATATAAAGATTAAAGGAATATGTATCAAAGATGTATAATGATTATATTCCTAAATGTACCTAACAGCATCTCAAATAATAGTGCTTCACCTTCATTTAGTGCTTATCATATTCCAAGCACTGTTCTAAGAGCTTTGCATGTATTAACTCATTTAACCCTCAACAACACTAAGGGGTAATATTATTATTATCCCCCCTTTACAAGGAAGGGAACTGAGACAGAGGATTAAGAGACTTACATAAGGACACACTCAGACTTTCAACAAGGAGTTCATTCTTAATGTCTATTTTCTGCTACTATTCTTAATTATAAAATGATATCTGACAGATTTATAAGAATATAATTTGAAATAAATCATGAATCTCTTCTGAAGTTTTAACATACAGTACAGAAACTGATCAATCAGGTAGATAATAAAGTAATAGAACATGGGTCAAAAAATTATGGCTTGCACACTCACTGCATATTTTTGTAAATAAAATGTTACAGGAACACAGCTAGACTCATTCATTTATATATTGTCTATGGCTAGTTTTGCATTATGACAGCAGTGTTAAGCAGTTATGACAAAGACTGTGTAGTCTGCTAAGCCTAAAATATTTACTATTTGTCCTTTCAGAAATGTTTTCCAACAATTGCTACAAAAGATTTAAACAACAAAATTGACCAGCTCAATCATTGATATATAGAGCAATTTATATCCAAAGAGTGACTACACATCTTCCAAACAGTGCATCAAATTTATTACTGCAAAGCTCTAATTCCATTCTCTTGGCACTAGTAACACAGCTGTCAAAATATATTCCTAATCACAATATTAGAGAATAAAACAAACTTAAGAACCAGGTAAATAAAAAAATTAATGCCTTAAGAAAGGGCATTTAAATGTGACAATCAAAACAGTTAAATGCAAAGGTCTTTAGTGCTAATTTAAATGAGTACACAGGTATAGATTAGTAAAAATGTCTCAATGCAATTTACTTAAAATGTGGTGACTAATAGTACTTACTGCACAGTTACTTGAAGCATGCACTCACAACTGCAAACCTACTTTAGCCCCACCCTGTGAGCAGGGGTCAGAAAACTTTTTGGCTGAGAGAACCATGAATGCCACATATTTTAAAATGTGATTGATTCCGTGAACCTGACCAGGTGGTGGCACAGTGAATAGAGTGTCAGACTGGATGCGGAAGGACCCAGGTTCGAGACCCCGAGGTTGCCAGCTTGAGCCAAAAAAAAGCTCACCAGCTTGGACCCAAGGTCGCTGACTCGAGCAAGGGGTTACTCGGTCTGCAGAAGGCCCGTGGTCAAGGCACATATGAGAAAGCAATCAATGAACAACTAAGGAGTCCCAAAAATTACCTGATGATTGATACTTCTCATTTCTCTCCGTTCCTGTCTGTCTGTCCCTATCTATCCCTCTCACTGTCCCTGTAAAAAAATAATAAATTAAAAAAAATGTGATACCATGAGAGCCATACAATGACCTGTGTACATTATGCATTATTCAATAAAAATTTGGTGTTGTCCCGGAGGACAGCTGTGATTGGCTCCAGCCACCCACAACCATGAACATGAGTGGTAGAAAATGAATGGATTGTAATATGTGAGAATGTTTTATATTTTTAATGTTATTATTTTTTTATTAAATATTTGTCTGTGATCCAGATGCAGCCATCAAAAGAGCCACATCTGGCTCATAAGCCATAGGTTCCCAACCCCTGCTATAGAGGGAAAAGATTTTCTATGGTTTCTAAATAGTTTTATTGAATTAGGCCTAACCATGCACAGAATATATAGATAGCTGTGTTGATTTTCAAAATCATCAAAAGGAACACCAAGCAACTTGGAAATAGTTAGAGGTTTACTTCTGACATTTATTTACCGAAATATGTGTTGAGCAGTAAAAAGAAAAAGGAAGGAAAGAATAACAAAATCTCATTTCTGCTGGCAGTGCAAGTGTTAATACAATAAAATGAAATAAAAGAGAAAGCTTATTAAAAACTGTTTCCAGTGATTGTTACCATTTTTTAAATTTGTTTCTCAGGTTATATTTTATCACATTTTGGTTTCCACTTAATCCAGGATGTCAGATTGGATGGTTAGCTTCTGTCAGATGTTGAAGCCTGGGGAAAATAGAGTTTCCAGTTGGTGCCATAAAACTTCAGGCCAGATGGCCATCACAGTAACTCAGGGAGGGCGGCAGAACACAGGGTAGCCAAATAGAACATTTCTTTCTCTTCTCCCTTCAAAATCCAAACTGGGCTGAAACTATGCAGTCAGAAAACACCAACCAACTTAGACCACATCCCTCGAAGGCCCTGACCTCCAAAAACTTCTGCTTGTTCTGCACAATTTTTTTATGAGCAAAAACTTTCATTATCATCAGTTCCCCTAAAGAGAACATGAAAATTCCCACACAGTGCTATGGTTTGTCTAACAGTGAATTCTGTCCCTTTTCATGGATAAATTTTCAAAAGTGTAGCCTTCTTGTTTTCCATATTTGTTCTATTCGCTACCTGCCAAGTACATTAAAAAAAGACTTTTCTTTAAAAAAAAAAAAACAAGGGGTAGCTAGTGAAAAAATTTCCCACTGGACTCCCTACAAGAACCTTTATGTTGGCCCTGGCTGATGAGCTCAGTGGTAGAGTGTCAGCCCAGTGTGTGGATGTCCCAGGTTCAATTCCCTGTTCAGGGCACACAGGGAGAAGTACTCATATGCTTCTCGCCCTTATCCCTCTCTCCCTCTCACTTCTCTCTCTCTCTCTCTCTCTCTCTCTCTCTCTCTCTCTTTCTCCTCTCCTCCTGCAGCCACAGCTCAACTGGAGCAAGGTGGCCCCAGGTACTGAGAATGGCTCTATGACCTCTGCCTCAGGAGCATCACCCCTTAGTGGGCTTGCCAGGTGGATCCCAGTTGGGTCACATGCAGAAGTTTGTCTCTGCCTCCTCACTTCTCAGTAAATTAAAATAAAAATCTTTATGTTTAACTTATAATAATTATTATTCAATTAATAAAGCCCCTTTCTATGAAGATACTTGCATTCCTGCAAATAACTAGTCTTTTAGCATTGTCTCAAAGGTAATCTTTTAAAACCTTCCTAAATGCTTTATATAAGAAAATAAAGGTCCTGGCCGGCTGGCTCAGTAGTAGAGCATTGGCCTGGAATGCAGGAGTCCTGGGTTCGATTCCCGGCCAGGGCACACAGGAGAAGCACCCATCTGCTTCTCCACCCCTCCCCTTCTCCTTCTACTCTGTCTCTCTCTTCTCCTCCCGCAGCCAAGGCTCCATTGCAGCAAAGGTGGACTGGGCACTGAGGATGGCTCTGTGGCCTCTGCCTCAGGTGCCAGAATAGCTCTGGTCCCAACAGAGTAATGCCCCAGATGGGCAGAGCATCGCCCCCTAATGGGCATGTCAGGTGGATCCCGGTGCCTCCCCATTTCCAACTTCAGAAAAATACAAAAAAAAATAAAAGAAAAACATCTGAAGTAATTAGTTGAAGTAAAATCTGTGGAAGACTCTAGGGGAAACCAATTCCTAGATCTTTCTTTTTTTCATTTTGCGTTGCTAGTGGGTGAGGTCTCCTTGGTAATTCACAAAATTCCTATAAATTGGCCAAAGTAAGCAGAGCAGCTCAGAGGCTCAAGAGTGGTGCCTGCCACAGGTCAGAAAGGAATGCCCACTAATGGTGGTATCTCTTCTGTATTCTAAATGGGGCACCATGTTGCCATCACAGTGTCCCACTATGCCAAATCTTACTAAAATAAGTTCAAACTCAAAGGGAGAGGAAACCCTTGAATGCTTATTTACGTAGGGATGCACTTTTTTCCTTTTTTAGAAAGAAGGCTCCATACAATGTCTAAATAACATATTTAAGCCATTTTGGTTAAAGATGAATCCATATGCTAGTACTATTTTAAACTAAAAAAACCAAACAAGTAGGTCCTGGCCTGATTGCTGTTGGTTGGAGTATTATCCCGAAGCACAGAGGTTGCTGGTTCGATCCCCGGTCGGGGCACATACAGGAACAGATCAATGTTTCCCTCCTTCTTTCCCTTCCTCTCTCTAAAATTAATAAAATAAACACAGAAAAAATCTTTAAACAGTCTCAGGATTGAAAAAAAAAAGATTATCCAAAAATATAAAATTGAGAATGTTGGGCCCAAACCTCTGATTATAATCCCCATTATTCCAGGAGTTTACTGCTCTGGGTTGCCCCAAGATTGCAATGACCACAATCCCTACAGAGGGTGCTGTCCCTCTCCACATCACAATCCCCTGAGACACAAAGCTATTTTTGTCTATTTGTTTCACTAAAAGTTGAGTCACTGGAGAGGGTTTAACATGACAGCAGCATCCAAAACACACTTAAACTGAGTATTGAACACCTCTTAGAAGGTTTGTAACTACCAAACCACAGGCAAGTGTCACTTTTTTCTCACTGTAAACCCTCTCCACACCTGCTGCCTCAGTGCCTCACAATCCTGTCCCACACCTTCCCTTTCCCGATCTGACCTTCCCCCTTCACAATATTTCCCATGTCCTGTTGACATCTTGTGCAGAAGAGTTGAGTTATCTCCATATTTCTCTTGTCAGTGACATGAAGGCTCACTGAACTCCATCAAGGAGGTTTTAAACAAGTACTATTTTGTACTTACAATAAATTGAGGCCAGCTTTTCAGATTATTTTTTTCCCAATCTTGCTCATTTTAATTTTAAAGTTTATGAGGCAGAAGATTTGTATCATCTAAGTTGATAAGAGTGACATGGCAATAAAGCAAAACAGTGATTAAAGATACAAATGTCATCTGTGATCTTGCCTGACCGGGCGTGGTGCAGTGGATAGAGCATCGGACTGGGATACGAAAGACCCAGGTTCAAGACCCCGAGCTCCCAGCTTGAGCGAGGGCTCATCTGGTTTGAGCAAAAGCTCACCAGCTTGAGCCCAAGGTCGCTGGCTGGAGCAAGGGGTTACTCAGTCTGCTGAAGGCCTGCGGTCAAGGCACATATGAGAATGCAATCAATGAACAATTAAGGTGTTGCAAGGCACAAAGAAAAACTAATGATTGATGCTTCTCATCTCTCTGCCCCTGTCTATCCCTCTCTCTGACTTTTTCTGTCTCTGTAAAAAAACAAACAAACAAAAAAAAACCAAATGTCATCTGTGATCTAGAATCTCAATGTACCAAGTAATTTCTGGCACTGAATCTTATTCCAAAGCTGTTTTATGAAAGAACCAAATTACTGCCTAAGCTGCTGCTGTGAGTTGCATGCTTTTATTTTGTGGTTTTCTGTTTAGCCAATGATAATTCATACCATTATAGAGACTCAAATCATTAAATATAAATAACATATTCTACATTATTAAATTTCAAACTTTTAATAAGAAAATTGTTGAATGACAAGCCTGATTGTGTGTAGATATCTATCAGAAAGAGCTTTTCAAGTACATTAAAATCTATTTTTCAAAACAGTACAAAATGTTCATAGGCAGCAGAAAATTATCACCCTTCCACAAAAAGAAAAATAGATATGAACACATAATAAAGTAAGTTTGCCTGTTCCACAGTCCACTCTCAGCTCTTCATGCCAACAATGAGAGAAGAGTGACTGAATACACCTACATTCTAATAAAACCTTTAGATTCTATTCTGTCGAATACCATTCACAATAAGCACAATATTCTGTTTCTGTGAAAATAAAATCCGACCCTTGGTTGGGTTTATTTGTGAATCCCATCTGTTTGAGTTTTACGGTGACTTTTTTCATTTAGCACTGAAAAAAACAGGCAAAATAAATAACCATCAAGTAGAAAGAAGACAGGCTTACAGAAAAATGAAAGAGGAAAATACCAAATATACATATTCCAGCCAGTTTTAGGCATTTGGAAGACTTCCTTCAGACTAAGAAATAAATAGGTAAGAGTAAGTCTTTAAAGGGAAAATAATTTATAATAAATATACATACAAAATGGAACAAAGTAAAGGAATATTAAAACATACTCTGAATGAGGTGAACATAACTGCAAGGAGAAACTGGCTTTATTTTATTTAGGCAATATAGTTTATTCAAGTAAATGGAAGAAAATTGTAGATTCAATTGTAGATTCAGTCAGCAAATATATCAAAAAAATAATTTCCATACTCTTCCAATTGGAATATTATATAGGTCTATCAAATACAAATATGGTTTTATAAACTCAAAGTATATTTAAATAAATAAAATAAAACACCCTACTGTTTCAAAATATGCATTAAATAAATAGCACTTTTTTGCAAAAAGCAGTAGCTATACTGGACTCTACATCAAAAAAAATTCATACACTGCATAACTAAAGCAATTGAATTGTCTCTCTAGATTAAAGCATGAAAATTGCTTCTTTTGAATTTTGATGTTACATTGAAACTACAGTGATACAAACACTAATGAATAAACAACAATTTAAAGGCAGTATTTACCGACACAATTCAATAATTTTCTACTAAATTATCTCTTAATTGATTGTATGTTCAAAGAAGGACCACTCAAGGTGATTACTGTGTGCATGTAAATGGTTTAATCAGTATGTGATCAATAGCTTTCTCCCAAATTGCTTTTGCAGTTGCAGCCATAAAAATATGTTCATTCTTTCTTTCAAAATCTGCACTGACTTGGTCGGATTGTATATGTTTGAAGATATTTGTATCTTTATCTATGGTTTTACCACAATGCTACAACTGAACAGAATTCTAAAAAAGGTATAAAATCATTCTCTTGACAAGTTACTGTGCTGGATTGTATGAGCAGGAGTTCATCCAACACCCATGGTGCTTATGAACTGTATGTCTACCTCAGGAAGGTGGACCTCAGAAGGCAGATAATGGCCCTTCTGGGAAAAGATGCTCCAAGGAAGATGAGGAGACAAACCAATGGCAAATGCTCTTTGACTTCAGAATAAGCTCATTTATTCAATCTCATTCACCAAGTCCCTACTCTATGCCAGACCCAGCTGCATTCCTTTCCTTCCCATATGGCACTTTGTACTGTCGTCCTTTTATGTCTCTTTGAGGAACCCAGCACCATCACCATCACCTCTCATTAAACTGAAAGTTTCCCAAAGGCTGGGACTTTGTCGTATTAACTGACACATTGCCGTGGCCTCAATAGATATTTATGGTATGAATGCATAAACCATGATAAAGGTATAAACTATTAGGTAAGTAAAAAGTTAAAGAAAAGGAAAGAGAGAGCATTATATAAGATGTGGCATTGTGTGGGTGGAGCGCAGAGCACATTCCTAGCAGCTGTGGCTGATGTAATGCTGTGAGAATACTCCAGCTCCCAGAACCCTCCTGGGCATACCCAGGAAGGGAGCTCACCCACTATAAGGAAGTGACTCAGCACCAACCACACAGCTCCCTGATCTTTTCAGCCATTGGCTATGAAGGACACGCTGTAACACCCTATAGGGCAGGGGTCTCAAACTCGCGGCTTGCGGGCCGCATGCAACCCGCCCACCAATTTTGTGCTGCCGGAGACTGGCCCGCAGATTAATCCACGAAGTTTGATTAGTCTGCAGGCTGCACAAAATTGGTGGGCAGGCCGCATGCGGCCCGCGAGTTTGAGACCCCTGCCCTATAGGCTGAACCCATGTATATAAGCTAGCCTACTTCCTGAATAAAGCGGATCTGCATCACTGAACCTGATCCCCGGAGTCGGGTCTCTGCGTCTCCATTGTCCTCATCCCCAGTGGGCCTTGTCCACGTACTGGTGCCTGAACAGGGACCTAACCAGCATCCAAGGGATGAGTGAGTGACTCTCTGCAATGGGAAACCTTCTCCCTCACTCTCGAGCCCTGCAAGCTAGAGCCCTACATGCACTATTGCAGAGAAGGCGAGTTAAAGTTAGTGAAAAGGATCTCTGTACTTACTGGGAAATCCTCTCAGGTTATAAACCTTGGCTCTGGGATGCACCTCTTTGGGACCCCGATACTTGGGCCCAAGCTTTCCAGGTCATCCTTTGGGCTGAAGTACATGAAAAACAAACCTTCCCTCTCAGCCTCATTCCTGCCCTGTTAGCGATACATGCCTGCCTGATCAGTGCTCCTCCTGGGTACCCTCCACCAGTGCCAAAGATATTGCAGGCTGCCTCTCTCTCTCTCTGAGGAGCCCCTATCTCCCTATTTGTCCCTCTCCACTGAGGA
>NW_027095562.1:0-47142 GCF_036850765.1 Saccopteryx bilineata | reverse complement strand
TTCCTAGTACAATACAACCTTCCTAGACTGAGTCATGAAGAAGCAGAAAGCCTAAACAGACCTATCAGCAGGGAGGAAATAGAAAAAACTATTAAAAACCTCCCCAAAAATAAAAGTCCAGGCCCAGACGGTTATACTAGTGAATTCTATCAAACATTCAAAGAAGACTTGGTTCCTATTCTACTCAAAGTCTTCCAAAAAATTGAAGAAGAAGCAATACTTCCAAACACATTTTATGAAGCCAACATAACCCTCATACCAAAACCTGGCAAGGATGGCACAAAGAAAGAAAACTACAGACCAATATCTCTAATGAATACAGATGCTAAAATACTAAACAAAATACTGGCAAACCGAATACAACAACATATTAAAAAAATAATACATCATGATCAAGTGGGATTCATCCCAGAATCTCAAGGATGGTTCAACATACGCAAAACGGTTAATGTAATACACCATATCAACAAAACAAAGAACAAAAACCACATGATCTTATCAATAGATGCAGAAAAGGCTTTTGATAAAATACAACACAATTTTATGTTTAAGACTCTCAACAAAATGGGTATAGAAGGAAAATATCTCAACATGATAAAGGCCATATATGATAAACCATCAGCCAACATCCTATTAAACGGCATAAAACTGAGGACTTTCTATCTTAAATCAGGAACAAGACAGGGTTGTCCACTCTCTCCACTCTTATTCAACGTGGTGCTAGAAGTTCTGGCCAGAGCAATCAGACAAGACAAAGAAATAAAAGGCATCCATATCGGAAAAGAAGAAGTAAAGCTATCACTTTTTGCTGATGATATGATCCTATACATCGAAAACCCGAAGGACTCCACAAAAAGATTATTAGAAACAATAAACCAATACAGTAAGGTCGCAGGATACAAAATTAACATACAAAAGTCCATAGCCTTTCTATATGCCAACAATGAAATATTAGAAAACGAACTCAAAAAAATAATCCCCTTCACGATTGCAACAAAAAAAATAAAATACCTAGGAATAAACATAACAAAGAACGTAAAGGACCTATATAATGAAAATTACAAAGCATTGTTAAGGGAAATCAAAAAAGATACAATGAGATGGAAAAATATTCCTTGTTCCTGGATAGGAAGAATAAATATAATCAAAATGGCCATATTACCCAAAGCAATATACAAATTTAATGCAATTCCCATCAAAATCCCTATGAGATTTTTTAAAGAAATGGAACAAAAAATCATCAGATTTATATGGAACTATAAAAAACCCCGAATAGCCAAAACAATCCTAAGGAAAAAGAATGAAGCTGGGGGCATTACAATACCTGACTTTAAACTATATTATAGGGCCACGATAATCAAAACAGCATGGTATTGGCAAAAAAATAGACACTCAGACCAATGGAACAGAATAGAAAGCCCAGAAATAAAACCACATATATATGGTCAAATAATCTTTGATAAAGGGGCCAACAACACACAATGGAGAAAAGAAAGCCTCTTCAACAAATGGTGTTGGGAAAACTGGAAAGCCACATGCAAAAGAATGAAACTCAACTACAGCCTGTCCCCGTGTACTAAAATTAATTCAAAATGGATCAAAGACCTAAATATAAGACCTGAAACAATAAAGTACATAGAAGAAGACAATGGTACTAAAATCATGGACCTGGGTTTTAAAGAACATTTTATGAACTTGACTCCAATGGCAAGAGAAGTGAAGGCAAAGATAAATGAATGGGACTACATCAGAATTAAAAGTTTTTGCTCAGCAAGAGAAACTGATATCAAAATAAACAGACAGCCAACTATATGGGAACTGATATTTTCAAACGACAGCTCAGATAAGGGCCTAATATCCAAAATTTACAAAGAACTCATAAAACTCAACAACAAACAAACAAACAATCCAATAAAAAAATGGGAAGAGGACATGAACAGACACTTCTCCCAGGAAGAGATACAAATGGCCAACAGATATATGAAAAGATGCTCAGCTTCATTAGTTATTAGAGAAATGCAAATCAAAACTACAATGAGATACCACCTCACTCCTGTTAGATTAGCTATTATCAACAAGACGGGTAATAGCAAATGTTGGAGAGGCTGTGGAGAAAAAGGAACCCTCATTCACTGTTGGTGGGACTGTAAAGTAGTACAACCATTATGGAGGAAAGTATGGTGGTTCCTCAAAAAACTGCAAATAGAACTACCTTATGACCCAGCAATCCCTCTACTGGGTATATACCCCAAAACCTCAGAAACATTGATACGTGAAGACACATGTAGCCCCATGTTCATTGCAGCACTGTTCACAGTGGCCAAGACATGGAAACAACCAAAAAGCCCTTCAATAGAAGACTGGATAAAGAAGATGTGGCACATATACACTATGGAATACTACTCAGCCATAAGAAATGATGACATCAGATCATTTACAGCAAAATGGTGGGATCTTGATAACATTATAAGGAGTGAAATAAGCAAATCAGAAAAAAACAAGAAATACATGATTCCATACACTGGTGGAACATAAAAATGAGACTAAGAGACATGGACAAGAGTGTGGTGGTTACCAAGGGTGGGGGGTGAGGGAGGACATGGGAGGGAGGGAGAGAGTTAGGGGGAGGGGGAGGGGCACAGAGAACTAGATAGAGGGTGACGGAGGACAATCTGACTTTGGGCGAGGGGTGTGCAACATAATTTGATGACAAAATAACCTAGACATGTTTTCTTTGAATATATGTACCCTGATTTATTAATGTCATCCCATTACCATTAATAAAAATTTATTTAAAAAAAAAAAAAAAAAAAAAAAAAGTATGTTGTTTAGTTTCCACATTTTTGTGGGATTTTTCCCTCTTTTTTGCTGTTGAATTCTAGTTTCAAGGCTTTATGATCAGAAAATATGCTTGGTACAACTTCAATTTTTCTGAATTTGCTGATGTTGTCTTTGTGGCCCAACATATGGTCAATTCTTGAGAATGATCCATGTACACTAGAGAAAAATGTATACTCTGTCACTTTGGGATGAAGTGACCTGTAGATGTCTATCATATCCAGGTGCTCTAGTGTTTTGTTTAAGGCCACTATATCTTTGTTGATTCTCTGTTTGGATGACCGATCTAGAGCCGTCAGCGGTGTATTGAGGTCTCCAAGTATGATTGTATTTTTGTCAGTTTTTGTTTTAAGGTCAATAAGTAGCTGTCTCATATATTTTGGTGCTCCTTGGTTTGGTGCATATATATTAAGAATTGTTATGTCTTCTTGATTCAGTGTCCCCTTAGCCATTATGAAATGGCCATTTTTGTCTCTGAGTACTTTTGCTGTCTTGTAGTCAGCATCATCAGATATGAGTATTGCTACGCCTGCTTTTTTGTGGATGTTATTTGCTTGGAGCATTGTTTTCCAGCCTTTCACTTTGAATTTGTTTTTATCCTTGTTACTTAGATGAGTTTCTTGTAGGCAGCATACAGTTGGATTTTCTTTTTTGATCCATTCGGCTACTCTGTGCCTTTTTATTGGTGAGTTTAATCCGTTTACATTTAGTGTAATTATTGACACTTGTGAGTTCCTCATTGCCATTTTATAGATTGCTTTCTGTTAGTTTTGTGCCTTGTTTGATTCTTCTCTTTCATTTTTCTATCTTTTGTTTTTATTTGGTTGTGTTCCATACATCTTTCCTCTGTTGCTATCTTTTTTAAATCATGTGCTTCTGTGGTGGTTTTTTCAATGGTGGTTACTATTAAGTAATGAAAAGGGTTCCTACCCTGTTCATTGTAGTGCACTATTTTGTGAGTACTTTTGCCCTCCATCGCCCTTTGCTACTGTTAATCTTCATCCTCTCCCCCCCTTTCTTATTGTTGTCACAGTTTAAAGTTGGTTTTGTTATGTTCTTCTTGGAGCTTTTACTTGTGGCTTTGTTGTTGTTGTTTTTTTATTCTTTGTATCTGATTGGAGAACCCCCTTTAGTATTTCCTGAAGTGGGGGTTTTCTGGTGATAAATTCTCTCATCTTTTCTGTATCTGTGAATGTTTTTTTTCTCCTTCATATTTGAAGGTTAGCTTTGATGGGTGTAGTATTCGTGGCTGAAAGTTCCTCTCTTTCAAGACTTTAAATATTGGGGTCCACTCTCTTCTAGCTTGTAGAGTTTCTGCTGAGAAATCTGATGATAATCTAATAGGCCTTCCTTTATATGTTGTATTCTTCTTTTCCCTGGCTGCCTTGAGAATTTTTTCTTTGCCGTTGGTTTGTGCCAATTTTATTATGATGTGCCTTGAAGTAGGTTTGTTGGGGTTAAGAAAACTTGGAGTTCTGTTTGCTTCTAGAATTTGAGGTTTTAGTTCTTTCCAGAGGCTTGGGAAGTTCTCATCTATTATTTGTTTGAGTATGTTCTCCATTCCATTTTCTCTCTCTTCTCCCTCTGATATACCTATTATTCTTATGTTATTCTTTTTGATGGAGTCAGATAATTCCTGTAGGGCTATTTCATTTTTTTTTAATTTTTGAATCTCTTTCTTCTTCTCTTTGTTGAGCCTCAAGTTGCTTGTCTTCTATTTCGCTGATCCTCTCTTCTATCTGGCCTGTTCTATTAGCTAAGCTTGTTACCTCATTTTTCAGCTCATGAATTGAGTTTTTCATCTCTGTTTGATTTGTTTTTATAGTTTCAATTTCCTTGGAGATATACTCTTTGTGTTCATCGAGTTGTTTTCTGAGCTCCCTAAATTGCCTTTCTGTGTTTTCTTGTATATCTCTTAGTATTTTTAGAATTTCTATTTTAAATTCTCTGTTGTTTAACTCCAGGGTTTCCAATATCTTAAATTTTTTCTCCATAGATTTTTCCTCATCTCTCTGTGTTACCTCTCTTTCTTTTGTATCCATGATATTCGATTTTCTCTTCTTTAATGGCATCTGAGGGTGGTTTTTTTGATAGTATTAATGAGATTTTATAAGGAATAAAAGGATAAAAAATAAAAATAAAAATAAAAAATTGCACGTTTTTTTTTAAAAAATTAATCATTAAATAAAGAAAAATAAGATAAAAATTTGAGGAAAAAAAGGGAATAATTCCTTCCCCTATTTTTTTCTCTCCTCTCCTCTTTCCTCTTTTTTGAGAAAATCTTGTGATGAACTGTGAATTATATTGTACTAAATAGAACAAACAATACCTGTAGTGGAGGGCCTGAATTGGGGAGAAGTAATATAGGGGTAAAGGAAAAAGAAAAAAAAGAAAAAGAAAAGAAAAGAAAAAAAATATTTATATATAAAAAAGGGGGAAGCAGTACAGACCCCCAAAAAGCAAATTAGGAAAAAATTTGGGTCAAGAATAAAATGATTTGCTTTTAGGTGTTGGCTGACTCAGAGTTATGATGAGAGGAATAAGAGGAAAACAGGAAAAAGGGCTGGAATATTAAAAAATTACTATTGTATTTAGTGGAACAAGAACTAGATAAAATGGAGAGCCAGGGATGGGAGCACTGCTAATGTGTTAAAAAGGTGAAGTAAAAACCCTCCAAAATGCCACAAACTTAAGTTTGAGTCCCAGATAAGATAATTTGTTCGTTATTGAAGTTTGAATGAGAGAAGACGTAAAGGAGAGAGGAAGAGACTAATATAGAGGGAGAAAAGAGAGAGAGAGAGAGAGAAAAGATGGAACAACTTAAAGAAGAAAAAAGAAAAAGGAGGAGAGAGAAAGAGAAAGTTAGGGGTTTTGGATTGCAACCCTCAAAGAGAGAAAGGAGGAGGAAAGAAAAGATAATGGAATATGTAACACTTATGGGTAGTGTAGTTCAAAGAGAGGCGAGAGTAAGACTGAGAGAGAATTAAATGACCAAATTGGAGTAGAAAAAAAAAATCAAGAATGAAGAAAAAAGACACAGACGAATAAATATAATAAAATGGGATAGGTTATAAAATCTGCAGATTATTCTTGATTTTGAGAGGTTGTCGTCTTGCTTTTTCTTTTCTGTCTTTCTGGTCGGTGACTTTGTGCCCCGGGTTCTGCCCCTGTGGCACGCTCTGGAAGAGGTTTGCAGTTGATAATTCTCTATGGCAATGTCATGTATTGGGCTTCAGTCTCGTTGGCAGTCGAGGTTCATTAGTGTTTATAGGCTCCAACAGTGAGAGGATCTCTCACTGTGAGAGTGTTCCTGGAGCCTCTCTCCTAGTCTTTCCTTCCACAATTAGAAGCCTGATAATCCAGCTATGGGGTTGCTGCTGCCTCTGCCTGGATAGTAAGAGTCTCAAAGAGCTGGCAACTCCCCACTCTATTTCCACTCAGCACAGGGCTCTGAGTAAGGCTCAGTCAGTCAGACCTGCCAGCATAATCAGGCGTGACTTCCTCTCACTCAAAGACCTCTGGCTCTGCCCCTCTGTGGGACAACTCGAGTGCCCACTCCTGAGGCGTTCGGAGGAATCTCTTGCCCACTTTCCGTGCGCACCCACCAGGATGTCAGACCAGTCAGGTCACACTTTGAGTGAAATCCCTACCCACACGGAAAAGATTGAGCTTTGGAATTGGCTTTCGCTCTATCCTCGTGCGGCTTTCCCAAGGGGCTAGGGCTGCCTGAGATTCCGCTCCTGGCCCGCTCACAGACCTGCTCCTCTGTGGGAAAAACACGGGCGCCCACCTCTGAGGAGTTCGGAGGAATCTCCTGTCCACTCTTCCTGCGTGAGCACTGACCAGATTATGAGGCTCAGGCGGGATGACTCTCATGCTGAGAAAGCCCTCTGCCCACACGGAAAAGTTACTGGGTTGGAATTGGCTTTCTCTCTGTCCCCGTGCGGCTTTCCCAGGGCGCTGGGGCTTCTGCTCCTGGCCCGCTCACAGGCCTCTGACTCTGCTCCTCTGAGGGAAAACACGGGCGCCCACCCCTGAGGAGTTCGGAGGAATCTCCTGCCCACTCTGCGTGCGTGCGTGCACACTGACCAAATTATGAGGCTCGGGTCCCGCCTCTCCCTCCGCGAAAGCCCTCCTCCCGCACAGAAAAGTTCCGCCGTTGGAGTTGGCTCCAGCTCCCTCCCCGTGCCCGGTCCCCTCAGGGCGCTGGGGCTCCTAGGAGATGCTGCTTTTTGCCCACACAGAGGCCTCTGACTCTGCTTCTCTGTGGGTTAGCATGGGCTGCGCCCACCCCTGAAGTGTTCGTAGGAATCTCTTGCCCACTAACCACGCCAACCAGGAGATGCAGAAAATGGCTGCCCCACTTGTCTTTCTTTGTCTGGGTTTGGCGTGCGCGTGTTAGCTTGAATTGCCCAGGTTTTTCCACAGCTTGGATCTCCGTGCCACAGCCTGGTCTGGCTGTTTGTTCTGCAGCCTAGAACTATTCACTCCCTATGCCCGCCTTAGTTTCTATATTCTCAGTTCTCAGTGAAAGCCATCCTGTTTGGATTAGAGAGGAAGGCGGAGCATTTCTTACTCCTTATTTCCCCCGGAGTTTGACCATATATTTAGCCAATCTTTCGCTCGATCCTACCTTCGGGTGTGTTGTGAAGCATCTGAAGACTCCAAGGATAGGTTTTTCTGTTTCTGGTTGAAGAACTTGTTGAGTTTATGGGGAGATTTTCGGTATCGCTTCCTACCACGCCATCACTGTCGAGACAGAACTTTTAATGGATTACAGCTTTTAGTTATCTATAATCCTTTACTGCTCATAATTAGTGATCTGAATATCTGAATATCCTCTCATTTTCTTGGCATTCAAAAAAGACCACAGCTCAAGCAATCTGTAAACACAGTATCTAGTAACTACACGGGCAGTTTTAGTGTTCATAAATTTAGTTTCTATTATCCACCATTTTAACCAATGTCTAAATTCCACATTCAAGTTCTTTAAGAACAGTGTCTAAAACATGTTATTGTTTTGAATTTCCAGAGAATGGGTTCAAATCCCAATTAAAATAGACTGTAATGAATCATCAGTGGGACATTTAACTGCTCCAAGATGACTCAAAATATATTATGAGTTTTTTACTTACCCTTAGGCATTCTAGAATACCAGAGTCCAGACCAGCATAAAGAAATATGTTTCCAAAAAAAAGGGAAATTAAAAATGAGAAAGTACAGAAAAAAACTGAATTTGCAAGACAAAAGTTTGGCAAGAAATTAATATATGCTGCATTTGCAAATATGCCAAAATATCTATATTAAATACTGAGATTTGTTGAGTTTCCATCAGTATTACATATATCCTGCAATAATATTTATATAATCATACATATTTCATT
Source organism: Saccopteryx bilineata (assembly GCF_036850765.1). NCBI lineage: Eukaryota > Metazoa > Chordata > Mammalia > Chiroptera > Emballonuridae > Saccopteryx > Saccopteryx bilineata. Next base: position 38,920 of record NW_027095562.1, on the reverse strand, counting down.
AACTACATATCCACAGCTTTCTAATAACATTTCCATTTGAACTTTCTGTCATTGGGGCTTATATTAGCATATAGGCAATTGGAGACCATGAGTAAGGAAAGGTAAAATACAATAACCATAATGTGCTTTCATTCTCACTGGCAGCAGGAACTATAGTTTGAGATACATAATTGAAAAAAAATACTGGCCTGAAATACTGCATTAGACAAAAAAATACAATGGTAGATTCAGAACAGAGAAAAGACAGCATAACATATTGTTTATCACAGATAATTACAGGTTTTCAATAATTTTAATCCATTAGTTATTATTTCACCAGATTTCCTGTAATTGCTTGCATAAAAGAAAAAGCTCTGACATTTGCTTCTACAAAATACTCACTAGGTTGCAGAATTTTTAAATCTAGAACAGACACTGTAAGAGGCATATTCAGGCAGCTTTCAAGTTACAAACCAATCATTCAGTGCTCTGTTATTTACTTGTTTAATTTCTGACACTTCATTTTCAAGCCATTTCTTCAATTTGAATGGATGCTGCATGTACTTAACCTTTAGCTTTTTTTTTTTCTCAACCATTTTCAGGTCAAGCTTGTCTTAACTGGACCAAGTAGAGTAGGTCAGGGTCACCCTGAAATGTCAATGTCAAAAAATAGATTTGCAAAGGCAAAACCAGGGATAAGATGAGACTTGTTTACCTAGAGAACATGGGCAGGCTGCCATAATCCGACGTTTGAGCCAAAGAGAATGGGGAGCAGAGTTAAATTCAAATACAGAGTCATCTGAACAGGGGATGACTGATTTAAGTGAGTTAACATACATGGGCAAAACTAAAGCCAAAGTTATAAAAGGCCTGACAAATAAGGTGGATACAGACAAATCTTATGAACACCAGTTTTCTTGTTATCAGGCATATTTTGAAGACACAAGGCCCCACTCTCTTACAACAAAATGGTGGGATCTTGATAACATTATACGGAGTGAAATAAATAAATCAGAAAAAAACAAGAACTGCAGGATTCCATACATTGGTGGGATATAAAAACGAGACTAAGAGACATGGACAAGAGTGTGGTGGTTACAGGGGGCGGGGGGATGGAAAGAGATAGAGGGGGAGGGAAAGGGAGGAGGGCACAAAGAAAACTAGATAGAAGGTGACGGAGGACAATCTGACTTTGGGTGATGGGTATGCAACATAATTGAATGACAAGATAACCTGGACATGTTTTCTTTGAATATATGTTCACTGATTTATTGATGTCACCCCATTAAAATAAAAATTTATTTATAAAAAAGAAATGTTTCTAACATCATAGAAAGCATAAATCTCTGCAAGTTAAACTCCTTTCATGATCCCTAGCATGCAACAAGTGCTCACAAGTTGTCTAAATAATGTGCTAAAATACAAGTCCATGATCTTGTGTATTCAAATATAAAATACAAAATGTTCTGAAATGGAAAGATTTTTATAACACATTTGATACCAAAATCTGACATGAACAATTGTAAGGTTATTTATAATCTATATTTATTTTTACAAAGATTATCAATAAATATATTTTGCTGCAGAAATAGTATTGTGTTTGATTTTAAAGCACTGTCCCACACTCCAGTGAGGAGATTATAAAATCTTTGGTACACTCATTGGATTACCTTACTAAAACCTGAAAAATTATAAATTTCAAACCACAGTTGGTTCAAGAATCAGGTAAGGGGTGTGGGCCTGTGTTAAACGCAGTTGTCTCTGAGTACTGGAATCATATATTTGCTTCTGTATAATTTTAGCATTACCAATATTTTATATACTACATATACCATTTTTATAAATATAAACCTATCTTAAATAAAATACCTATTTATCAGAGATATTTCAGGACATCTATCTACCTACATTCTCTTTTAATCTTTTTTTTTATTGATTGATTGATTTTAGTGAGGAGAGAGAAAGAAATGATTGGGGAGTATTAGGAAGCATCAACTCGCACATGTGCTTTGACCAGGGAAGCACAGGGTTTTAAACTAGTGACCTCAGCATTCAAGGTCATCACTTTATCTACTGTACCACAACAGGCCAGGCTCTACACATATTTTTTAACAGTTAATTCATTACATATACTTGAAAAAGTAAAACATAGTTGCTAAACATTATACTATAAATCAGGTATTCATCAATAGTAATTTTCTTCCACTTTAATTTTTCCAGATGAGGGTGCCAAATGAGGGATATTACATGTTATTTTTTCTTTTTCAATCATTCATTTCCTTTAAGGAATAATTTGAAGCCAACATGCTTGTTATTAGCGGGAACTCATGCATGCACCAACAATGTTTTTCAAACTTCATTGCCAAGTCAAAAGAGAATAAACAGATACTCTTTAAGAGCATGAAGACATGAATTCAGTTCTCCATTGTAACCTAGGTGCCCAACTCCGGGTCTAGCAGGACTGACAGAATGAATGGAAAAAATAAATAACCTAATAACTAATGTTCTTAAAGAACATTATCTAAAAACAATCCTCATTATGGAAACATAAACACTATTTACATGTCTCTTTAGCAGTTCATCAGTAACTCCTATAATTAGGTATTTTCTTAGTGGTCAATCTAACCTTTCCCAAATGGCCTAGAAGTTTTTAAACCAAAATGATGAGGAACACTGAGAAGGGAACACCAATGGTTTGAGTTTTTGTATACTTATACTTGTAGTCAAATCAAGCTTCCTAGATTAGAAACCTAGAGTACAATCATGGAGATGGATGTGGCCTACCTAAGAGTTGTGTGTGTATATATGTGTGTGTGGGTGTGTTTGTACTTTGGATTTTTTTAACCATGCAAATTGGCTGGAAGCTGAAGGTTGACAACCTGAAAGAAATAAGCAAAATCTGGATAATTGATCTCCATGCAGTTTAAAAACAAAACTAAAACTGACATATCTTCCTTCCAGTTTTTCTGGAGTCTTAGTAGTTCTGTTTAAAATGGAATGGGCTAAGTCATTTAGAGTCTTAATTGACAAGGCTAGATAAAGGGGGTCCGAGAGTAGCCTTAAGTAAAAAGTTCTCTTCAGAGGAACGAAAAGTGTGCTTCTACCCATTCTTTTACAACTATTGTGGAAGAAGAATCAGATGTGTCTTTGGTCATAATGCTCATCAAAGAAGTGTTTTTTACTGAATCCTGACAACAGTTAGGAGCCCTGGACAATGCTCTTGACAGCACAATATTCCATGCTCTTAAAACCATAATACTTTTCTGCTTTGAAGCATTGCTCTTTATGGTCAAAGTCTAGCCTATAAGTAAGCAGAGTCATTACTGTGAGTTAAGGAATTCTGGAAAAGACTCCCCTTGCCATTTAGTCATTAAAAAATACTTATCAAGGAGCTACAGTTGTCCAGGCTCTTGCCTGGGAGATATAATGCTGAGTATAGTGAAAGAAGAACACATAAATTACCATTCAAATCACTTGTGTGTTAAAAAAAATAATTCACCATGATCAAGTAAGATTCATCCCAGAATCACAAGGATAGTTCAACATACATAACATGATTAATGTAATATACACCATATCAACAAAATAAAGACAAAAACCATGTGATCCTATCAATAAAAGCAGAAAAGGCATTCAATAAAATGCAACATCCTTTTATGTTTAAAACACTCAATAAAATGGGTATAGAAGAAAAATATCTCAATAAAATAAAGGTCATTTATTACAAACCATCAGCTAATATCATATTATGTGCAAAAAACTGAAAATTTTTTCTCTAAATTCAGGAACAAGACAAGGTTGCCCACTGTCTCCACTCTTATTCGACATAGTGCTGAAAGTTCTAGCCAGAACAATCAGATAATAAAAAGAAATAAAAAGCATTCATATTGGGAAAGAAGAAGTAAAGGTTTCACTTTTTGCAGATGATATGATCCTGTATATAGAAAACCCCAATGACTCCACAAAAAGGCTATTAGAAACAACAAACCAATACAGTAAGGTCACAAGATACAAAATTAATATACAGAAGTCTATTGCTTTCTTATATGCTAACAATGAAATTTCAGAAAATAAACTCAAAAAAAGTTCCTGTTACAGTTGCAACAACAACAACAACAAAAAATACCTAAGAATAAACATAACAGAGAATGTAAAGGACCTATATAATGAAAACTACAAGGCATTATTAAAAGAAATTTTAAAAAGCACAATGAAATGGAAAAATATTCCTTGTTCTTGGATAGGAAGAATAAATATAGTTAAAATGCCATATTATCCAAAGCAATATACAAATTGAATGTAATTTTCATCAAAATTCCAATGTCATTTTTTAGAGAAATGAAACAAGAAATCATCAGGTTTATATGAAACCATTAAAAAAATTGCAAAAAGCCAAAGTAATCCTAAGGAAGAAAAAAAAAAAGCTGGGGGAATTACAATACTTGACTTCAAATTATACTACAGAGCCAGGATAATCAAAACAGCATGGTATTGGCAGAAAAATAGACAAAGAGACCAATGGAACAGAATAGAGAGCCCAGAAATAAAACCACATATATATGGTCAAATCATCTTTGATGAAGGAGCCAAAAACACACAATGGAGAAAAGAAAGCCTCTTCAATAAATGGTGCTGGGAAAGCTTAAAAGCCACATGTGAAAGAATGAAACTAGACTTCAGTTTGTGTTCTTGCATAAAAAGTAATTGAAAACGGATCAAAGACCTAAATATAAGATCTGAAACAATAAATTACATAGAACAAAACATAGGTACTAAACTCATGGACCTTGGCCATAGAGAACATTTTATGAATTTGACTCCAAAGCAAGAGAAGGAAAGGGAAAGTTAAATGAATGGGACTATGTCAGACTAAGAAGTTTTCGCACAGCAAAAGAAACTGACAACAAAACAAACAGACAGCAAACTAAATGGGAGATGATATTTTCAAAAAAACCCAGCTCAGATCATGGCCTAATTTCCAAATATACAAAGAACTTACAAAACTCAACAACAACAAGCAAACAATCCAATACAAAAATGGGAAGAGGACATTAACAGACACTTCTTGTAAGAAGAAATACAAATGGCCAATAGATATATGAAAAGATGCTCATCTTCACTAGCTATTAGAGAAATGCAAATCAAAACTACAATGAGATACCACATCACACCTGTTATATTAGCTTGTATCAACAATAACAAGTGTTGGAAAGGCTGTGGAAAAAAAGGAACCCTCATTCACTGTTGGTGGGAATATAAAGTAGTACAACCATTATGAAAGAAAGTGTGGTGGTTCCTCAAAAAAATAAGAATAGAACTACCATATAACCCAGCAATCCCTCTACTGGGTATACATACTCTCAAAACTCAAAATCATTGGTACATAAAGACACATGCAGCCCCATGTTCATCACTACATTGTTCTCGGTGATGGCCAAAACATGGATACAACTAAAATGCCCTTCAATAAAGGATTGGATAAAGAATATGTAGTACATATATACTATGGAATACTATTCAGCCATAAGAATTGATGACATAGTATCTTTTACGACAACATGGATGGACCTTGATAACATTATACTGAATAAAATAAGTAAGTCAGACAAAAACTAAGAACTATATGATTCCATACATAGGTGGGGCACAAAATTGAGACTCATGGACATAGATAAGAGTGCAGTGGTTACCAGGGGGAGGGAAAAAATTTTAAAAAATCACTTGTGTGATTTGATCTCAGAATATAACATGAAGAAATTAAAATGTTCAACTTTACACATGCCCACAGCCTCATTTCCAGCTCAGCAGATGCCTAGATTTCCAATGGTAGTATACTATTTCTTCTCATTAGCTAAAGGTCAGTTTCATGCTTCAGGGTCCCTTTGAGATATATCAGTCATTTCACCTTCATGTTGCAGAAATCTCCCATCCTCTCCTAGAACAGGATTTGAGTGGGTGGGAATAAAAAAAATTGAAGATATCTGGGAACCTGCCACGGAAGAGAAAGGAGTAGGAAAGAAAAACACAAGGGGAAAAAAAGAATAAAGCCATCAGGTGCGGGTGAAGAACTCCAAGAACAAATTGCTAGCTTTTACAATCTTGCCAAGGATTGACTTTGCACTAAATACCAAATCCAGGAAATGTGTTGGGAAGGCAGAGCATCTGAGTAAAATGTACCCACAGAGGAGAGGAGACCAGTGTGTGGAGGATACTGCAAGCCAAATTCATCTTCTCAAGATTCATGTAGTTGTTCCTATTTTTCTTTATGGTAACTGTAACCCAGACCACTGAGAAAATTGTTTTTCCTCCCTTTTCCACTTCTTTACACTTCTAGACAGGTTCCCAGAACCACCAAGATCTCTTTTCTATCTGAAGATCACTTCCACTTAGGACTGTGTAATTATAAAACAAAAAAGTACATGGGGTATGGCTCTTGTCCTTTAGTGACATCAAGGCTACAAACAATGTCTACGAAAAGCTTACCACACATAAAGTGTCACTTATTTCATAAATGTGTGCAATTCTAGAAGAGATTAATCCTCATTTTGAGCTTGGTGTTGATGGATCAAACTCTCAATTTATCTTTCAATTTATCTCTCTCTCTCTCTCTCTCTCTTTCTCTCCTCTCTCTCTCTCACACACACACACACATCTCATACATTTTCATAGTCATTATCATAAAAATATACCTAAAAATACCAATATACCCTGCCCAAACTTTTCAAGACTCCAGCACTCATCCTTTGACAAATAATTAGAAAATATCTCCACCAAAGGCCAATTATTTTTAAATCAAGAAAAGTTCTGTGTTCCAGTTTTAATCTGCACCCAGACTCTGGGGACAAATTCAGCATCTGGTTTTAATTAGCCAACTTATAAATGTGTGATGATACTTGTAAGAGGATATCAGTGTGAAAATGTGGGTGACAGAACAAACACATTCCAAATGATAAAAAAAAAACTCCAGAAAGCTGCTCTGCTTCCCAGAAGTTCATCTTCACATTTTTTATAACAGTGTATTTTGCTTTCTTCGATAAAAGGAACACACCTGACAGGCCAGTTTTAGAACATGCCAGTGACTTCAATGTGGGTGATTCTCAAAGAAGACTCTTATCATCAGGATTTCCATGTATGTCAGCCCCAGCAAGAAGGCTTACATCAAATCCAACAAGTTCAGTCGGTTTCAGCTGTACAAAGGCAGAAAAATACCCAGCTAGTTTTCCTTGTGAGATAGCATTTTAAAATATGGTGTCTTTTTTCAACAAGATCCCTTTGTTTGCATCTGATGTACTCATTGCAATATAACACATTCATAAAACAGTGCAACTATATTTGTTTTAATAAGGCCATTCTGAGCAGCTGTTTAATGACCCATGGTGTTAAAGGAAAACTACAGGTGTTCAAATGCAAACCTTATGGCCCAGGGCCTCCATTATTACTGCTCTGCAATTAGCAGCCAACTGCTCTTAGGCTGCACAAAAAAAAATTGTCACCATTCTCTGCCTAAGTGTCTTCCCGCAAAGGAAAAATCTGCTTGGCATTGAAAGCATAATAGTGAAAAAAAATTAAAATGGAAGAACACAAACCACTCCCTGGTTCAACTATAGGCATCATTCAGTTAAGAGGCAAAGAGCCAGGCTGAAAGGTTCAGCCCCTTGAAGAATCATCCAGAGTGACTTGATAGCCAAACTTAGCAAAGTATTGCTGAAACTACTGGTGTTTATTAAAAAGATTCTATGATCTTTTTAATTTTCATGATTCTTTAAGATTTATTACTCTTCTATGTCAAATTACCAGAAAGCTACATAAGTGGACCCTATCACTCCGGCTTCTGCTTTCACACAACTATAATTTTAACCTCCTATCATCAACTTTCACCGAGGTTACATATAATAAGCAGCAAAGGAGGAAGGCTTATGTATTTCATATGAAATTATCTATAGCATCAGTCATTATATAGTTCAATACCCCTTATAAAAACAAGTCTGAGACATATTTAATTAGAGCTCAGGAACAAGTTTATCTTTCCATGTCAATGGGTACTTCTACAAAGCTAGTAGTTCTCCATTCTGGCTGTGTATTAGAAATATCTAACAGAACACATATTTGCATATGGGCTCCATCCTAGACCAGTTACATTTGAATTTCTGGGAATGGGCTCTGGGCAGAGAGTTGTCTAGTTGTGCAGCTTCAGGGTTCACCATTCAAAATGCGCTTGGCCAAGCTCCAGGCTTATACTCTCCAATCAAGATTAAGAATCACTGCTGCAGAGAATGAGAGTTTTATAATTTACTAATTTTGTCTTTTTATTTGGATTACTAAGAAGCTTTAATGTAATTGTATTGAGTTATAATTGTTTTCCTCTGTTTGAATTTTTCAATAAAATTTTCTCTCTGGATCCCCTTAAATTAATGGTTTACCAGTACTTTAGTGAAACTATTAGTTTTATAAACTAAAATGAAACAAGTAAATAAATAAAATAAGGATTTTTTTAGAAAGAACAAGTAGATCAATATATGAATGTCTAAGAATTACATCAAACTCAAGATGGCCAAAAATGAGCTCCTGGTTCTCCTCATACTAGCTTTTCGCAAGCCTTCCACATGGCAGTATAGGATGCCCCAGTCACTCAGTTTCTCCAAAGTCATCCTTGACTCTTCTCTTTCCTCTTACATCAGCAAGTCTTGCTAGTTTTTTTTTCAAAATATATGTAAAATCTAATTACTTATCACTATTTCAATTGCTACCAGTTTTTTGTTTGCTTGTTTTAGTTTTGTTTTGGTTTGAGGTAGATTGTTTTTATTTTTCCTTTTTTTTTATTTGGTTGGGAGGAGAGAAAGACTCCAAAAATTCCAGACTCTCAAAGGCTTCCAGAAATATATATTTCTTGCTCAAGTTACATGAGGGCTGAAGCTCAACTGAACTCTGCAAGGCTACATTGGGATGAGCTTAGTTCCACATGACTACAAAGAACCAGGCAGAATTCCATACTATTCTCATGGTGGAGAGCAGAAGCTGAAAGATGGCAGAGTAAAACCACTACAAGTACATTTGAGGCTCTGCTCTGATGAATATAGTTACATCTCACATTTATATGGCATACAGGAAATTTTGTCAAAGATACAAATATTTTTGAATAAATATACAATTATCAAAGCCTTATAGAGGCTATCCTGGTTTCAACACTTGCTCCCTTTATTTTTCTTTTTCAACACAATGTCAGAAGATTCTTATTAAAATTCAAAACTGATAAAGTAGCTCCCTTGCTCAAAACACTCCAATGGTTTCCCATCACATTTAAAATAAAAAATAAATTATTTGTTTATTTAAAATTTCCTTCATAATCTCTTCCCTGCCTACTTCTATGCTCTCCTCTTCACAAAATCTGTTCTAGCCACATTGATCTTCAAACATAATTTCTCCCGACCCAGCCATTTCTTTTTTTCATTGTAATTTAGACTTCCATAGCTTATATACTTCCATTCAGCTGGTTCTGGTCAGAGAAATTTCTGTGACTAGGCTGCGATCTATTCCCAAACAGTTTGTTCTCCTCTTTGGGGAAAAAAACCCAAAAAAGATATCTACAAATAAAGAAGGAGAAATTTTCTGTCTGGTATAATGCATTGGATGAAGTTCACACCACATGAATGGCATGTATGACCATTTCCCTGTCTATAGATAAGCACAGAGAGAAATTGATTGGCCAATTTTATCATCCTACAAAAAACGGGGTTTTCATTATGGTCTCTAAAATGGAATTCTGTTTGGGGGCTAGATGGCCAAAGAAATCATTTCAGGAAGAAAACAATAAACTCAGTTATGGGCAAGCAGCATATTTTTTATTGATAGCATTTATTAGAGTGTGGCCCAACAAATAAGCAAGACTTCTACAGTGTGTAACTGTCTCTGAGAAATTTCAGGTAGATACTGAACCTGTTGAGGAATGTCCAAATCCTTCACCTCCCATCTCTCAATGCTCAGAGATCTTCATAGAGAACCTTGCTTTCTTTGATTCTGCTAACAGAGTTCATGCTTGCCTATGGCTCCTAAAGAACCCTGCCTCTCACTCTAGGGAATATCACCTACCTTGGCCTTATCTCTTCTCAGGTAGAAAGGGGTTCAAGTCAGATAAAGGAAAATAACTTGGCTTAATGAGACAGTAAGGCATTAGTGGAATTAAGAAGATGCATTTAATCTTCAGTTTTAGGAACACTAAGCTCAATGAAAACAAAGGAGAATGCAAATGATCAACACATGGCCTTCTTTAGAAAATAACAAATGTATGATGATGGAAGATTTCAACAGTGCTTAATTCTCAAACCTTCCACCCCTAACAAGTACCACCCCTTAAATAGGTCCCAGTATAATTTAATTTCCTCAGTTCCAAATGATAATGCTCATTAAAGGTTACTTTAGCAAACATAGTACATTAGGGTAGAGGTATAAGACAAGCATAACTATGACATAAAATTGTGTATGGATGAGGAGGAATTAAAGTTTGGATAAATAAAGAGGGTCTGATCGTTCAAGATGTTGCATGGAAAGCTGAGGAGTTTGGACATTTAATGGTAATTCTTGACTTGGCCAGAGGAAGCTGGTGAGCAGTGGTGAGTACAACAAAGGAAAAACTATTTGTGAACAGTAGCTCTGACATTACACATAGGTACAGTAAGCTATTTACCTATAGGAATTTGAGCAACACCAACAAGCCTCCATTATTTGTCAATACCTTCCTTCCACTGATTTAGCCACTACCATACCTGAAATCCCCAAAACAATACAACAACATTAGTCACTAACATTTATTATATTCCAGCATCTATTCTAAGCACATCACATAAATTATTACTCACTTCTGTAGACATTAAAAGCCCCTAATAAAATACATAAGTTATGAGGGAGTAATACATTAATTAATTATCAACCACTAACATCTAAGTATTCATTAGATCACTAAATTAATGAAGGGAGGTATGCAGAGTAATACCATGATGAAAAAGTTTCTAAAAGATTCATTTGACAGTTGTGTAGAGAATCAATTAGGACTACAAATAAGTTAGAGACCTTCACATGAGTTAAGAGGCTGCTTTATAGAAAATCTTACTGCTAAATAAAATATTAAGTTATAAATTTTATATCCTATCATATTATAATTTGGAACTATAAATATATAATATATGTATGTATGCACCCACACATACATACACTTTTTTATGTACATAGTAGAAAACAAGCCCAATAAGATGGTCCCTTTCAAGTAGTAAATGCATACCTGTGGGTATGCAAAGAGGAATCTAAAAATAAGTTTTAGAGTTAGTTTTGGCAAAAAAAAAAGGAGCTGAATTCCTCTGCATAAGAAATTTGTAATACTTTTACATTCCTCCTGAGATTACAGAAGCAAAAATAAAGAACAGGGAATTGGTATGAAAAGAAATTACATAGGTTAAGCAACATAGTGGGAGACAGTTCAGGTTACAGAAATGACTGAGTGTCTTTCAAAGACAAGTATGGATATCACTCCATTTAAAATTGTTTGCATGCCTCTGGTAAAAAATATTTCCGTAACCCTCAAGCTTCAGGAAAATCTTCCATATCCACTTTTCTTGTGCAAACGAATTATTAGAAAATTAAGGAGAGGGACTGTGAGCAATTCCAGGATGGCCACAGAGTATGCAGATGTTACAACAGCCACTTACCAAGACCAAATTGGATTACAACTTAATTTAAGAACAACTATCGTGAAAAACCAACTTTGGCGAAATGAAGAGGACTCTAGTATAACCAAGGATCACAAAGGAAGCCACACTGAGTCTGGTAGAAAGTGTGGAGATGTGGTGGTGGCTACCCCGCTCCTAGGAGTGAGGGGCAGCAGAGTGCCCAAAAGGATTCTCACTATGAGGAAATGGACCCTGATAAATGGGGGGGCCTCAGCCTCATGCCCAGATTCCCAGCTTGGACCCTCAGTGACTGGAAGAAGCAACCAGACAGCATTGAGTGGTGAAAAGACCAGGGTTTCTCTCTGCTGGGAGAGACAGCTTTTGGAGTGGCAAATTCAACCTTTAAAGGCCCATGCAGAAAATCTTACCTGTGGCCATTTGCCTGGGGTTCCAGAGGTGGAAAAGCTGTTGCATGAGGAAACTGTAAAGTTGAAGGCACAGGGAGAGAAATGGTGATGGTGACCAGAACACCTGCGCTGAGTCATGCTCCAGGGCTAAAGTGGACATATAAAGGAGAGGAGCAAACTCTTTGTCCGGCACCAGTCTAGGGAAAGGCAGCTGCCTCAACCCCAGAAATCTATCCATATCCAGCCAGAGGAAAGGCTCCTTAAGAAAGGCGAAGAAGCTGGGGGTGGGTCAGTGACTCAGGTTTCCAATGAGACTGGAACTACACATCCCCATCTCTACTGCTGAGAACACACTCTTCCCCCAGAGAGGGTGGGCAGGCCACACCTCTGTAACTCAGAGGCCACACCCACCACACTCCTGTGGCAACACCCTACTGAGATATGTAAAAAAAATGAATAGAGTGACAACTGGGACCAAAGAGCAAGCCACATCCACTGCCCCCACACTAATCCCTGGAGTTCCCTGTTGGGCCCAGCGAGTAGCTAGCAATTAGAGGCAGCAGAAAGAAAAAAAATCAGAGGAATTTAGACTTTCCTGTGGCTTACCTTGTTGGAGAGAAATAAAATTCAGGTATCCAGCAGATGCTGAGGGATTAGGCCCTGGAGTAGAGGGCAAATTCTCTGTACTGAGCTCCTGAGCAAGAGATCCATGAAATAAGGCATCCCAATAATGTTGTAGTCCCAACCTCAGCTGCCCTAACCCAACAAGTTTGCAATCTGTGCAGGGGTTGGTTAGGTGAGGTTACTCAGGACCACACTACAGTCTTTCAACAGAGGACTCTGGAAAGATGAGGCCACTGCAAGAGGAGTTGGAACAGCTGAAAAGCAAAAAAGCAAAGGCAAATCTTTCAGAGCTTGCAGCTTGTACGGAGCTGCTGACACCTCTAAGCAGGAGGAATCTGATCCTTATAGACAGGTTGGCCCCTCCCACAATACCCAGAAACAGAAACCACCCTCACAAACAGAAAAACATAGAGCAGTAGCTGATGACAATTAGCCCACAGTGGATTACAAACAACAGATGATGCCAACCAAGGAAGATCTAGAACCAACACCACTGATAGCTGGAAGCAGAAAATTTAAATCCTAGACTCAGCAAGGTATGCAAAGAGCATACTGTAAAGCCAGTATCCAAGGCCACCATCACAGCCACCTGGCCCACGCAGATTCACATTGGATTCAGACAGTCAGTAAAGAAACAACGGAGCCAAAAACTGATGGGCCATCATCTTTAATCCTAGCCTGTACCCAGTGGGCAAGTAAAAACACACACTGGGCTCCAAAACCCACTCATTCAGTGCTCACAAAGCTACTGACTTATCCGAGTTTCCTAGAATCAAAGGATTCTAGCTCACCAGACTTATTCACCTCTGTTCCCCATCTCCTTCTCTCTGCACAAACTGGCTTTTCCTTCAGCACTCTGCCATCTTGGCTGCTCCTCCAGGCCTCCTCCATGTGGCCTTTCTCTGCTCTCTGCTCTCTAATGCTAATCTCAGGAACCGAGAGAGCAAGCTCCCATTCTGCCTCCATTTTATAGTGTAGAAATCAAAATCTTTAAACCAATATACAAAATAGGGAAGTCTCTAATACAAAGTCACTTATCTGGGGCATGATGGGATTGCACCACCCCACATCAAAAAGGTGGGAAAGGCTTAGTCCTAAAACTAAGCCCCAGGCTACAAGGATCCTACCTACCACAGCCCGCCCTCAACACACATTAATATCACCTGGGCGACGGGCCTCCACATGGGTAGCGCCATCTTTAACAAAGTGAGCATAATATATTTTATCTGCCCAACACATACCCAAAGAAGGAGTCTATACACAGAAAAAAAAAAATGGGAAGCCAGAGAAATGCAACCCAAATGTATTAACAAAAGAAATCCCCAGAAAAAGAACTGAATGAAATGGAAGTAATCAAATTCTCAGATTCAAAGTTTAAAATAATGATTGTTAGGATGCTTAAAGATATTAGAGCAACAATGGATGGACATAATGAGCACCTAAATAAGGAGACAGCAATCACCAAAAGGACATTGAATTTATAAAAAGGAATCAGTCAGAAATGACAAAAACAATATCAAAAATAAAGACTACACTAGAAGGAATTAAAATCAAGCTGGATGGAGCAGAGGATCAAATCAGTAATTTAGAGGGCAAGAAAAACAAAAGCACGAAAACAGAACAGCAAAAAGAAAAGAGACTCAGAACATCTGAAGAAACTCTAACAGAGCTCTGTGACAACATGAAGAGAAACAGCATGCACATCATAGGGGTTCCTGAAGGATAAGAGAAAGAACAAAAGATAAGAGAACTTGATTTAAAAAGTCACAGCTGTAGATGGCAGCGGAGCAGGCGGACGCACAGACGCCCAGCTCTCAACACCAAACTGGAATACAAATCAATTTAGAAAAAATCAGCATGAAAAACCAACACTGAACTGCAAGAACAGCTCTCAAAAACAAAGGAGCAAAGAGGAAGCCACAATAATCCTGGTAAGGAGTGCCTGAAGCTCCTCTGCTTACAGGAAGGGAAAGGGGGGTGAGGCTGAGAGCCCAGAGAGGATTTCACAGAGGAAAAAGAGCAGAAACTACTGCTCACAGCCACTTACCTGGTGACCAGGGAGCAAGGTGGGTTGAAAAGACCAGCTTATCTCCCAAGTGGAAAGGACAGGGAGAGGGACAGACTGTGAGGGGTTAAGGTATGCAAGAAACGAAATAAAAAAGCTGACTCATTCGTGCTGGAGGCGGCCATAGCTGGGGGAGGGACTGAACCTTTCACAAAACAGAGCTGAAGTGCTTCAGGATCAGAGATCTCCGGACATCTATCCAGCTCCAATCAGCACAACAAGACACAGCTGAAAACAAGAAGTGGGGAGGAGGGGCAGTAACTCAGGTCTCCATGGAGATCTGAGATACACCTCCCCCTACTGAAGCTGAGAAAAAACCATGCCCCCAGTGAGATTAGTTGGAGGAAGAGACCTTCAGCGTCTCAGGTTACACCCACAGCATTCCTGGTTACAGTTTCAAGGAAGCCCCCTGCTGAGATCAGTTAACAAGACTATCACCTGTTAAGAAAACAAACAAATCAAGACTTCAAAGCTGCCCAAATCCGAAAGTGGATTACAAGTAATAGCTGATACCAATCCACGAAGACCTAAAAATAACACAACTGAAAACTGGAGACAGACAACACCAAGCCTAGACTCAACCAACTCTACAAATAAAATAAAAAATAAAAAAAAAGAAAATGAGAAGACAAAGGAGTGCAATCCAAATGAAACCACAAGAGACACCTTCAAGAGATGAACTGATTGATATGGAAATAATCAAACTTCCAGATGCGGAGTTCAAAATAATGATTGTAAGGATGCTTAGGGATCTTAGAACAACAAAGGAGGGACAGTTTGAAAACCTAAACAAAGAAATAGCAAGTATAAAAAAGAACCAGTTGGAGACGACAAATACAATATCAGAAATAAAGACCACAATGGAAGGAATTAAAAACAGGATAGATAGAACAGAGGATCGAATCAGCGAGTTAGAGGACAACTGGAATGAAGGCATGAAAGCAGAGAAGAAAAAAGAAAAAAGACTCAAAAAGTCAGAGGAAACTCTTAGAGAGCTCTGTGACAACATGAAGAGAAATAACATCTGCATCATAGGGGTTCCTGAAGAAGAAGAAAAAGAACAAGGGATAGAGACTTTGTTCAATCATATCATAGCTGAAAACTTCCCTAAATTAATGCAAGAGAAACTCTCACAAATCCAAGAAGCACAGAGGACTCCATTAAAGAGAAACCCAAAGAAACCTACACCAAGATACATCATAATTAAAATACCAAAGCTAAGCGATAAAGAGAAAATATTAAAAGCTGCAAGAGAAAAAAAAGTTATCACTGACAAAGGAGCCCCCATAAGGATGACATCTGACTTCTCAACAGAAACACTTGAGGCCAGAAGGGAATGCCAAGAAATATTCAAAGTAATGCAGAACAAGAACCTACAACCAAGACTACTTTATCCAGCAAGGCTATCGTTTAAAATCGATAGAGAAATAAAAAGCTTCCCAGACAAAAAACAACTCAAGGAATTCATTACAACCAAACCAATGTTGCAGGAAATATTAAGGGGCCTGGTGTAAACAGATAAAGTGGGAAAAGAATACAGAAAAAAAAAAAAGAGGAATACACCTTTAAAGAAGAAAATGGCAATAAACAACAACATATCAATAATAACCTTAAATGTAAATAGATTAAATGATCCAATCAAAAGACATAGGGTAGCTGTGTGGATAAGAAAACAGGACCCATACATATGTTGTCTACAAGAGACACACCTTAGAACAAAAGACACACACAGATTGAAGGTAAAAGGATGGAAAAAAACGTTTCATGCAAACGGAAATGAAAAAAAAGCTGGGGTAGCAATACTTATATCAGACAAATTGGACTTTAAAACAAAGGATATAGTAAGAGATAAAGAAGGCCACTACATAATGATAAAGGGAGTAATCCAACAGGAAGATATAACTATTATAAATATCTATGCACCTAATATAGGAGCACCCAAATATATAAAACAGACTTTGATGGATTTAAAGGGCGAGATCAACAGCAATACTATAATAGTAGGGGATTTCAATACCCCACTAACATCACTAGATAGATCCTCAAGAAAGAAAATTAACAAAGAAACAGCAGACTTATTGGAAACACTAGATCAACTCGATTTAATAGATATCTTCAGAACCTTTCACCCTAAAGCAGCAGAATATACATTCTTTTCAAGTGCTCATGGTACATTCTCTAGGATAGACCACATGTTAGGGCACAAAAGTGCTCTCAACAGATTTAAGAAGACTGAAATCATATCAAGCACTTTCTCCGATCACAACGGCATTAAACTAGAAATGAATCACAGCAGAAAAGCTCAAAAATTCTCAAACACATGGAAACTAAATAGCAGGCTGTTAAATAATGAATGGATTAAGAATGAGAGCAAAGAAGAAATAAAAAAATTCCTAGAAACGAATGACAATGAGCATACAACAACTCAAAATTTATGGGACACAGCGAAAGCAGTGCTGAGAGGGAAGTTCATAGCACTACAGGCACACTTTCAGAAGCTAGAAAAAGCTCAAATAAACAACTTAACCCTGCATCTAAAAGAATTAGAAAAAGAACAGCAAGTAAAGCCCAAATGTAGTAGAAGGAAGGAAATAATAAAGATCAGAGCAGAAATAAATGACATAGAGGCTAAAGAAACAATACAGAGGATCAATGAAACTAGGAGCTGGTTCTTTGAAAAGGTAAACAAAATTGATGCACCTTTAAGTAGACTCACCAAGAAAAAGAGAGAGAGGACTCAACTAAATAAAATTAGAAATGAGAGAGGAGAAATAACAACTGACACAACAGAAATACAAAATATTGTAAGAAAATACTATGAAGAACTGTATGCCAAAAAACTAGACAACCTAGATGAAATGGACAAATTCCTTGAATCATATAATCTTCCAAAAATCAATCTGGAAGAATCAGAAAACCTAAACAGACCAATTACACCAAATGAGATCGAAAGAGTTATCAAAAAACTCCCAACAAAGAAAAGTCCGGGGCCCGATGGCTTCACAACGGAATTCTACCAAATATTCAAAGAAGAACTAACTCCTATCCTTCTCAAACTATTTCAAAAAATTCAAGAGGAAGGAAGACTTCCAAGCTCCTTTTATGAGGCGAGCATAATTCTGATTCCAAAACCAGGCAAAGACAATACAAAGATAGAAAATTATAGGCCAATATCTCTGATGAATATAGATGCTAAAATCCTCAACAAAATATTAGCAAACCGGATCCAACAATATATGGAAAAAATCATACACCATGATCAAGTGGGATTTATTCTGGGGAGAAAAGGCTGGTACAATATTCGTAAATCAATCAATGTGATTCATCACATAAACAAAAAGAAGGAGAAAAACCATATGATAATTTCAATAGATGCAGAAAAAGCATTTGATAAAATCCAGCACCCATTCATGATCAAAACTCTCAGCAAAGTGGGAATACAGGGAACATACCTCAACATGATAAAAGCCATCTATGAGAAACCCACAGCCAACATCATACTCAATGGGAAAAAATTAAAAGCAATACCCTTAAGATCAGGAACAAAGCAGGGGTGCCCCCTTTCACCACTCTTATTTAACATAGTCCTGGAAGTCCTAGCCACAGCAATCACACAAGAAGAAGAAATAAAAGGCATTCAAGTTGGAAAAGAAGAAGTAAAACTATCATTATTTGCAGATGATATGATATTGTATATAGAAAACCCTAAAATCTCAGTCAAAAAACTACTGGACCTGATAAATGAATTCAGCAAAGTGGCAGGATATAAAATCAATACTCAGAAATCAAAAGCATTTTTATACACCAACAATGAACAGTCAGAAAGAGAAATTAAGGAAACAATCTCCTTCACAATTACAACCAAAAAAATAAAGTACCTAGGAGTAAACTTAACCAAGGAGACTAAAGACTTGTACTTGGAAAATTACAAAGCATTGATAAAAGAAATCAAGGAAGATACAAACAAGTGGAAGCATATACCGTCCTCATGGTTAGGAAGAATAAACATCATTAAAATGTTTATATTACCCAAAGCAATTTATAAATTCAATGCAATACCAATTAAAATACCAATGACATACTTCAAAGATATAGAACACATATTCCAAAAATTTATATGGAACCAAAAAAGGACACGAATAGCCTCAGCAATCTTAAAAAAGAAGAATAAAGTGGGAGGTATCACACTTCTTGATATCAAGTCATACTACAAGGCCATTGTACTCAAAACAGCCTGGTACTGGCATAAGAACAGGCATATAGATCAATGGAACAGAACAGATAACCCAGAAATAAACCCACAGTTCTATGGACAACTGATATTTGAAAAGGAGTTAAGGAAATACAATGGAGTAAAGACAGCTTCTTTAACAAATGGTGTTGGGAAAATTGGACAGCTACCTGCAAAAAAATGAAACTAGATCACCAGCTTACACCACTCACAAAAATAAACTCAAAATGGATAAAAGACTTGAATGTAGGCCGTGAAACTATAAGCATCTTAGAAGAAAACATAGGCAGTAAGCTCTCCGACATCTATCAGAGCAATATATTTGCTGATTTATCTCCACGGGGAAGTGAAATAAAAGACAGGATAAACAAATGGGACTATATCAAACTAAAAAGCTTTTGCACAGCTAAAGACAACAAGAACAGAATAAAAAGACAAACTACACAATGGGAGAACATATTTGACAATATGTCTGATAAGGGGTTAATAACCAAAATTTATAAAGAACTTGTAAAGCTCAACACCAGGAAGACAAACAACCCAATCCAAAAATGGGCAAAAGAGATGAATAGACACTTCTCCAAAGAGGACATATAGATGGCCAATAGGCATATGAAAAAATGCTCAACATCACTAATCATTAGAGAAATGCAAATTAAAACCACAATGAGATATCACCTCACACCAGTCAGAATGGCGCTTACCAACAAAACAACACAGAATAAGTGCTGGCGAGGATGTGGAGAAAAGGAAACCCTCCTGCACTGCTGGTGGGAATGCAGACTGGTGCAGCCACTGTGGAAAACAGTATGGAGATTCCTCAAAAAACTGAAAATCGAACTGCCTTTTGACCCAGCTATCCCACTTTTAGGAATATACCCCAAGGACACCATGGAACGGCTCGAAAAGGAGAAATGCACCCGCATGTTTGTGGCAGCATTGTTCACAATAGCGAAGATCTGGAAACAGCCCAAGTGTCCATCAGAGGACGAGTGGATTAAAAAACTTTGGTACATATATACTATGGAATACTACTCAGCCATAAGAAATGATGACATCAGATCATTTACAATAACATGGATGGACCTTGACAACATTATACGGAGTGAAATAAGTAAATCAGAAAAAAAACTAAGATGAATCCATACATAGAAGGGACATAAAAATGAGACTCAGAGACATGAACAAGAATGTGATGGCAACAGGGGCGGGGGGGTGGGAGAGGGGGATGGGGTGAAGAAGGAGAGAGGGGTTAGGGGATGGGAGGGGCACAAAGAAAACCAGATAGAAGGTGACAGAAGACAATTTAACTTTGCGGGAGGGGTATACAACACAATCAAATGTCAAAATAATCTAGAGATATTTTCTCTCAACGTATGTACCCTGATTTATCAATGTCACTGCATTAAATTTAATAAAAAAAAAGTCACAGCTGTAAACTTCCTTAAATTGATAAAGGAAAAAGTCACACAAGAAGCACAAAGAGTCCCATTAAAGAAGAACCTAAAGAGGCCTGCACCAACACATATTATAATTAAAATACCAAAATTAAGAGATAAAGAAAGAATACTGCCTGACCTGTGGTGGCGCAGTGGATAAAGCATTGACCTGGAAATGCTGAGGTCGGTGGTTCGAAACCCTGGGCTTGCCTGGTCAAGGCACATATGGGAGTTGATGCTTCCAGCTCCTCCCCCTTCTCTCTCTCTGTCTCTCCTCTCTCTCTTTATCTGTCTCTCCCTCTCCTCTCTAAAAAAAAAAAAAAAAGTTGAAAAAAAAAAAAAAGAAAGAATACTAAAAGCTGCAAAAGAAAAGCAGTAGTTACCTACAAAGGAACCCCCATAAAGATGACATTTGATTTTTCAACAGAAACACTAGAAGACAAAAGAGAATGGCAAGAAATATTCAAAGTAATGCAAAAGAAGAGCCTACAAACAAGACTTCTTTATCCAGAAACCTTATCGTTTAAAATTGAAGGAGAAATAAGAAGCTCCTCAGACAAAAAAAAAAAAAAAAGAAAGAAAAAGAAAAACACTAAAGGAATTGATTACAACTAAATCAATGCTGCAAGAAATGTTAAGGGGCCTACTGTAAACAGAGCAAAGGAAAGAAAAAAAAATCTAGAAAAAGAGGACTGTAGATTAAAAGAATAAAATGGCAATAAACAACTACATATCAATAATAGCCTTAAATGTAAATGGATTAAATGATCCAATCAAAAGACATGGGGCAGCTGAATGGATTAGAGAACACAAACTGTTTTATGCTGTCTACAAGAGACTCACCTCAGAACAAAAGATACACATAGACTGAGAGTGAAGGGATTGAAACAGTATTTCACGCAAACAAAAAGAAAGAAAAAACTGAAGTAGCAATACTTATATCTGACAAAATAGTCTCTAAAACAAAGGGATAAAGAAGGTCACTACATAATGATAAAGAGAACAATCCAACGAGAAGATATAACCATGATAAATATCTATGCATCTAATATAGGAGCACCTAAATATACACAGCATATTTTGATCGACATAAAGGGTGAGATCAACAGCAATACTATAATAACAGGAAATGTTAATACTACACTAACATTAATGGATAGATTTTTCAGACAAAAAATTAACAAAGAAACAGCAACCTTAAATGATACATTAGATCAACTGTATTTAATAGATATCTTCAGAACCTTTTACTCCAAAGCAGCAAAATATACATTCTTTTCAAGTGTCCATAGTACATTTTCTAGGATAGTCCACATGTTAGGACACAAAATGTGTCTCAATAAATTTAAGATTGAAATCATACCAAGCTTCCTCTCTGATCACAATGACATGAAATTAGAAATTAACTACAATAGAAAAACTGAAAAAGATTGTAAGGCCAGTAGCCATGGCCACCATCACAGCCACCTGGCCCATGCAGGTTCACATTTCTTTCAGACAGACGGTAATGAAATGATGGAGCCAAGAACTAGTGGACCATTAGCTTTAATCCTAGCTTGCACCCAGCAGGCATGTAAAAATACACACTGGGCTCCAAAACCCACTCATTCAGTGCTCACAAAGCTACTGACTTATCCAAGTTTCCTAGAATCAAAGGTGTCTACCTCACCAGCTTTATTCACCTCTGTTCCCCATCTCCTTCTCTTTGCTCTCCTCCAGCATGGGCTCCTATGCCTTATTTTATAGTGTAGAAATCAAAACCTTTAATCCAATATACAAACAAGGAAGTCTCTGATACAAAGTCACTTATCTGAGGCATAATGGAATGCCTCATGAGAGTGCAGCACCCCACATCATGCAACTGTCAAGGGTGAGAGGAAAAGCTTAGTTTTGAGAAAATCTTAGTATTAAAAGGGTGGTAAAGGCTTAGTCTTAAAACTAAGCCTTAGGCTATAATGATCCTGCCTGCTTACAGCCTCTCCACCACATCCAATGCAAACTATAAGCAAGCAAACATATATATCATATTTACAAACTTATTTGACCAACAAAGATTCAAACACTTGGAGACTAAAGAGCATGTTATTAAATAACAAATGGGTAAACAAGGAGATCAAGGAAAAAATCAAATATTTCCTTGAAACAAATGAAAATGAACATACAACAACTCAAAATTCATAAGACACAGCAAAAGCAGTCCTGAGAGATAAGTTCATAGCATTACAGGCATACCTTAAGAAGCAAGAAAAAACTCATATAAACAACTTAATCTTGCATCTAAAATAACTAAAAAAAGAACAGCAAGTAAATCCCAGAGGTAGTAGAAGGAAGTAAGTAATAAAGATCAGAGTGGAAATAAATGACATAGAGGCTAAAAAAGCAATACAGAAGATCAATGAAACCAAGAACTGGTTCTTTGAAAAGGTAAACAAAATTGATGAACCTTTAACAAGACTCACCAAGAAAAAAAGAGAGGGGACTCAAATAAGTAAAATTAGAAATAAGAGTGGAGAAGTAAAAACTGACACAGCAGAAATACAAAGGATTGTAAGAAAATACTATGAAGAACTGTATGCCAAAAAATTAAACAACCTAGATGAAATGGACAAATTCCTTGAAACATAAATTCTTTCAAAAATCAATTTGGAAGAATCAGAAAACTTAAACCGACTGTTTGAAACACATGAGATTGAAATAGGTATCAAAAAACTCCCAACAAACAAGAGTCCTGGGCCAGATAGCTTCACAGGTGAATTTTACCAAATATTCAAAGAAGAACTAACTCCTACCCTTTTCAAGCTATTTCAAAAAATTGAAGAGCAGGGAAGACTTCCAAGCTCTTTCTATGAGGCAACCGTAATCCTCATTTCAAAACCAGGAAAAGACACTACAAAGAAAGAAAACTATAGGCCAATATCCCTGATGAACACAGATGCTAAAATTCTCAACAAAATATTAGCAAATTGAATACAGCAGTACATGAAAAAAAATCATACATCATGATCAAGTGGGATTTATTCTGCAGAGGCAAGGCTGGTACAATATTTGCAAATCAATCAATGTGATTCATCACATAAACAAAAGGAAGGAGTAAAACCACATGATAATATCAATAGATGCAGAAAAAGCATTTGATAAAATCCAGCACCCATTTATGATCAAAACTCTTAGCGAAGTGGGAATACAGGGATCATACCTCAAAAAGATAAGGCTTCCTATGACAAACCCACAGCCAACATCATACAAATGGGCAAAAATTAAAAGAAATCCTCTTAAGATCAGGAACAAGGCAGGAGTGCCCCCTTTCACCACTCTTATTCAACATAGTTCTGGAAGTCCTAGCTACAGCAATCAGACAAGAAGAAGAAATAAAAGGTATCCAAATTGGATAAGAAGAAGTAAAACTATCATTATTTGCTGATGACATGGTACTGGACATAGAGAACCCTAAAGTCTCAGTCAAAAAACTACTGGACCTGATAAATGAATTCAGCAAGGGAGCAAGATATAAAATCAATATTCTAAAATTAGTGGCGTTTTATACACCAAAAATAAACTGTCTGAAAAAGAAATTAAGTAAACAATCCCCTTCACTATTGCAACAACAAATAAATAAATAAATAAAAGTACCTAGGAGAAAATTTAACGAAGGGGGTTAAAGACTTGTACATCAGAAAATTACAAAACATCGATAAAAGAAATCAAGGAGGACATAAACAGGTGGAAGCATATACCGTGTTCATGAATAGAAAGAATAAACATCATTAAAATGTCTATATTACCCAAAGCTATCTATAAATTCAATGTAATTCCTATTAAAATACCAACAGCATACTTCAAAGATATAGAATACATATTCCAAAAACTTATACGGAACCAAAAAAGAACACGAATAGCCTCAGCAATATTGAAAAAGAAGAATAAAGTGGGAGGTATCACACTTCCTGATATCAAGTTATACTACAAGGCCATTGTACTCAAAAGGTCTTGGTACTGGCATAAGAATAGGCATATAGATCAATGGAACAGAACAGAGAACCCAGAAATAAACCCGCAACTTTATGGACAGTTGATGTTTGACAAAGGAGATAAGAGCATAAAATGGAGTAAAGACAGTCTCTTTTACAAATGGTGTTGGGAATATTGGACAGGTACATGCAAAAAAATGAAACTAGACCACCAACTTATACCAGTCACAAAAATAAACGCAAAATGAATAAAAGACTTAAATGTAAGTCGTGAAGTAATAAACCTCTTGGAAGAAAACATAGACAGTAAGCTCTCTGACATCTCTTGCAGCAATATATTTGCTGATTTATCTCCAAGGCCAAGTGAATAAAACAAATGGGACTATATCAAACTAAAAAGCTTTTGCACAGTTAAAGACATTATGAACAAAATAAAAAGACAAACCACTCAATGGGAGAACATATTCGACAATACGTCTGATAAGGGGTTAATAACCAAAATTTATAAAGAATTTGTAAAACTTAACACTAGGAATGTAAACAATCCATTCAAAAAAGGGGCAAAAGTACTGAATAGACACTTCTCCAAAGAGGACATACAGATGGCCAATAGGCATATGAAAAAATGTTCAACATCACTAATCATTAGAGAAATGCAAATTAAAACCACAGTGAGATATCACCTCATACCTGTCAGAATGGTGCTCATTAACAAATCATATAATAAGCGCTGCTGATGGTGTGGAGAAAAGGGAACCCTCATGCACTGCTGGTGGGAAGGCAGACTTGTGCAGCCACTGTGGAAAACGGTATGGAGTTTCATCAAAAAATTAAAAATGGATCTGCCATTTGACCCATCTATCCCACATTTAGGAATATATCCTAAGAATACCAAATCACTGATTCAAAAGAAGACATGCACCCCCATGTTTACTGCAGCATTTTTTACGATAGCCAATATCTGGCAACAGCCCAGGTGCCCATCAGTGGACGAGTGGATTAAAAAACTGTGGTATATATACACAATGGAATACTATGCAGCCGTGAAAAAAATTTATCTTTTGAGACAACATGGATGGACCTGGAGACCATTATGCTAAGTGAAATAAGCCAGGCAGAGAAATAAAAATATCATATGACCCCACTTATATGAGGAATCTAATGAGCAATGTGAACTAAGGGAACAGAATAGAGTCAAAGGCGGGATCAAAGGTACCAGAGGGAAAGGGGAAGAGAGAATGGGATCAGAGGGGAAAGGGATTAGTGAAATTATGTATACATAACACAGGAACAAAGAGAGCAGGACAGCAAATCCTGTAGGGAAGGAGGAGGGCAAAGGGGTTATCAAGGGGAACACGGTGTGGGGCGAGAGGGCGATATATTCGATGGGACACTTGAATCTATGTAAACACAGTAATTTTTTTTAAAAAAGAGAAATACTGTGTTATGAGTTTTAATCAACATATTATAGAACAGAAATAGCATGTTCAGCACAGTGAGAAGACCCTGCAATAAAACAGATTCAGCAATGGCAAGTTCTCAGAGCTTTGGGTGACTGTAATAGCATTAGCACTATGGAAATTCACTGCTTGCAGAGGGATTTATACATTCTGGAATAGAGGCTTTGAACAGCTTTTGTTGTTATTGTTGTTGTTGTCCTTCAGATTTTAAGGATAATGTGGTGACCCTTGCTGACATCTGAGTATGTATAAATATTCTTAAAGTGAAATGCAAAAGTAACAGGAACTAGGTCGTTTTCCAACATAATTTGTTTACCATAGGCCTCTGAGTTATTTTTTCTTTGCTTTGCTTTCTTTTTTTTTCTCTCTCTCTTTTTTGTTGTTTTTTCCTCTCATTCAAACCAAGAAATGGTAAATTGCTAAAAGGATGCAATAATTCCAATCCTAGGTAGATCATGCCTGCAATCTGCAATCTGTAAGTGAGCTTTATGAAGAAAAAAAACTGATCAAGCTATAATATTGCCAGCCATATGCCAGTGTCAGGCAGGGAAGCTGTAGCTGCACTGTTAGAACATTCTAATACCTAGTTATGAAGACTGACACTTTGGAAGTAATTATTAGATATTTTTAGATAATTGCTGCTGCAGGAACACACAATATGTACATTTGAAAGACTGAAGGTTTTATGGTGGCATTTTCCTTGGAGGCTGCACTATCCTAATTGTCCTTAATCATTTTCAACACCTATTGTGTTTTGTGATTGCCTCAAGCACAACAATTGGTCAAATGTGAACCAAAGGGGAAACACTACTCTTCTTCTTTTTTTTTAAGTACCATGAAAAGCAGCAGGGTCATATTGGACTAAGCCATAATGACAGAAGTAGCCCATTGACATGCTAGATTCCCATTAAGAACATATAATGTTGCAGCTAATTTTCTATGGCTAGCATGGGATTTTAGGAGGCAATCATTCTATCAAGAAGCTGAGGTTGTCAAAGATGTCTCTTTCTAGCTAGGAGGAAAAAGACTGGGAAATCTTAGCTGATCATTATTTTAGTTAATATACTGGTATTATGTGTCCCTACTGTGTGATCAAGCCCTAAGCTACACATTGTGGGAGAGACAGAAGAGGCCTTAATGCCAACAACAAAGAATTCCCAGTAACACTTCTGCATAGAATCTTAGAATTATAAAGCTGGAAGCCACCTTAGGAATTAGCTGCCTCGGTGATTCTTAGCCTAATCCATATATTAAAATCACCTAGGGGCTTTTTTAAAATTACTGTGCCTGGAACTCAACATTGACAAATCAAATCAGAATTTAAAAGTATACTTTATGTTTATTTTAGAGCTCCCCAGGCAAATCTAATGTCAGCCAAGGTGGAAAGTCACATGTTCATCAAACACTCTTACTTTACAAGTAGGAGAACAAAGACCCATAAGGTCATACACTTATGACAAATCTGTACCTAGAACCAGGCCTCTGGACTCCTAGTGAGTACTCTTTCCCCTCATATAACAATGTTTCCTGTCAAAGAAACCAAGACTTAAATAAGGCAAGGAACTTGTTCAAGGTCACAAACACTGTGCATGGCAAAACTAAGACTTGAACCCAGTCTGATTCAACAAGCGGTGCATTTAGTCACTATGTTGTTTGCATCCCAAAATGGAGCCAATCAACAGTATCAGGCTTATGACCAAATGATATTGAGACCAGTGGTGCTAGAGGAATGCAGAGGAGTGAGCTGTAAATAAAAGGAGGCTAGATTTAAGCTGGACCTGGAAATCCAAGTAAAAATTAAAGAAGTTAACTTGCCAGATTGGGGCCAAGTTGTGGTGGTGATAACAGTGAAAGGATGCAGGTGGTATTCCATAATATGTATAAGGGAATCAGGGCCATCATTCTTTAAACATAGTTTCAAACTTAAAAGTTGCAAGAATAGTACAGAGAACTCCTGAACCGCTGAATTCTCTCTCTTTCTGATTCTCTCTCTCTAGATATAAATAGGCATACACACATATATTAGCTTTGTTTTGGGATGCAAAAGCATAGTAGCTAAATGCAGACTATATACATGCATATATAATTTATACATAATTTATTACATATAATTAATTTCTAGTATTATATATAAACTTTTTTGGGGAAACAGGAAAGAACAGGAAGAGAGAAAGACAGGAACATTGAGTTGCGCCTGTATGTGCCCTGACCGGGGAATAGAACCAGCAACCTCCACGTTCTGAGACGATGCTCCAATCAACCAAGCTATACAACCAGGGCTTAATTTTTATTGATTCATTGATTGATTTTTTATAGAGACAGAGAGAAGAAGAGAGAAGGGAGGGGAAAGGGAAGCATTCACTTGTTGCTCTACTCATTCATTCATTCTTTGGTTACTTCCCGTGTATACTCTGAATGGGAATCAAACCAGCAACCTTTTCATTTCAAAACTATGCTCTTAACCAACTATGCTAACTGGCCACTTACATAAAAAACTTTATATATAATTTATTTATTATATATATTTTTATTTATTATAATATATAAATAATATAATAAATTATTATATATGTTTAAAATATGCATATATAATTTATTTTCTGAACCATTTGAACATAGATTACATACATCAATTTCCTTTACCCCCTAATACTTCAGTTTGTATAGTTAGGAACAAAGATACTATCTTAGATTACCACAGTACTGTTATGAAATCTGGAAATTTAACATTGCTACAAGACTTTTGTCTATCTACTGCCTATATTTTTATTTCAACAATTGTCCCAATTATGTCCTTTATGGCAATTTGGTTCCTACAGTACAAGAAGTAACTCAGCATCATGATTTCATTTAGTTGTCATGTCCTTTTAGCTTCCTTTCATCTCAAACACTTCTTCAGTCTTTCTTTTTTGTCTTGTGACATTGACATTTTGAAAGAGTAGAGACTCATTGTTTTATAGACTGTTCATCAGTTTTGGTTTCCTTGATATTTCCTTATAATTATATTCAGATTATGCATTCCCAGTCAGAAAACTACCTATTGTATCTTTGTGTGTGTGTGTGTGTGTGTGTGACAGAGACAGAAAGAGACAGAGAAAAGGATACATAGGGACAGACAGATAGGAAGGGAGAGAGATGAGAAGCAATTCTTCATTGCAGCTCCTTAGTATGTCATTGACTGTTTTCTCATATGTGCCTTGACCAGGGGGCTACAGCAGAGTGAGTGACCCCTTGCTCAAGCCAGTGACCTTAGGCTCAAGCTGGTGAGCCTTGGTCAAACCAGATGAGCCTGCACTCAAGCTGGGAACCTCAAGGTTTCAAACCTGGGTTCTCCATGTCCGACACTCCATCCACTGTTCTACTGCCTGGTATTGTATCTTAAATAGAGTGTCACATTTGGAGGACACAATGTCTATCTGTGATAATAATATTGATTACACAGTCAAGGCATTATCTAGTTTTTCCACTGTATAATCTTTTTTGTTTCATAACTAAAAATCAATATATATGGAGAAATGTTAATGCAATACATATATCTATCCCCTCCTCAAAATCCCTTGCCAAAAAAAAAAATCCCTTGCCAAAGTTAGCATCTATTGATGATTCTTAGCAGACCCTTTCCCCCTTTCCATACTATATGGTGGACAAAGGGTTATTTCTCAGCTCTACCAGTTCATCCATCATATATATATAAAACATATATATATAAAACAGTCTATAAAACAATATATATATATATATATATATATATATATATATATATATATATCAGTTGGTGTTCTACTGTAAGGAATCCCTTCTCCCTTCTTCATATATTTAATAATTTGTGTTCACTTTAATGATTGCTGGCTAAAATATTATGGTAGAAGCTTGCAGAGATTCCTAATACATACAGAAAAGTTTGGAAATTTTAAGAGAGAAACAAGGTGTCAGTATCCAGAGATAAATGGGGGGAAAGTAGTAAATCTATAGGAAATCTTGGTGGTATGTTAAACCAGACATAATGACCATTAAATGCAGCTAGTCATAGAAATAAACCTGAAATGCAAACAAATGCACTTTGCTGTTTGCTTGTAAGTACTGTAACTATTTACATGTAAATCTCAATTTTCAACTACCAGACCAGCAAAGATTGTTTCAGGAACCTAGTTTTTTCCAAAAGAATTTTCATTCAGCTACATATATTATGACAGATTTCTCACAGCTCCAGAAATAGATATACATTCTTGGGGTGGGTTGGCAAAGAGTAAGGGTTTGGACTACAGGAGGTAGTAATTAATCTGATAAAAATCATTTACACTGTGAAAAAATTAATCCTATTGAGATTTCAGAGTATGTTACCAGTTCATCTACACTTTGTGCAAACCACACCAGCAACACTGAAATACTTTAAAGTTTTTTTATTTTATTTATTCATTTTTAGGGAGGAGAGAGAGAGGTAGAGAGAGATACAGAGAGAGAGAAGGGGGGAGGAGCTGGAGGCATCAACTCCCATATGTGCCTTGACCAGGCAAGCCCAGGGTTTTGAACCGGCAACCTCAGCATTTCCAGGTCGATGCTTTATCCACTGTGCCACCACAGGTCAGGCAACACTGAAATACTTTAAAGATTAAGAGCTGATGAGGCTCAGGGAAGATTTTATAATTGGTAAATTTAAAAAATCAGTACTACAAATCTAGAGTGCTTTACAGACTGGTGGATTTGGATTCAGTTTGAAGCATGGCATGTGAGGAATATGCACCAAATTTCTTCATTAAAGCACACAGAAAGGGTCATATCTTTTCCCTAATGTCTTTATTTTCCCTACCAAGTTTACCCCCTTTCTGAAAGCAGGTTCAAATGTAAGTCCCTTTGGTCATAGTCAGATCTGGGCAAGCCAACTAAATTTGAGATTACCTTTTTTCTGTCTGTGTCTGCCTTACACAGAGATGTTCCAAAGTAATGATTTCCTTATATGTTCTTAAATTGAAATTTTCAATTATGGTAAACAAGGTTAATAACAAATTTGGCTCATGCCATCTTACAAAAGATTTTTGTACCACCTTAGAATATAAAATTTTATGAGGGAGATATGGTCTGCCTGAGAAAATGCTGCAATGTTTTGAAAATGTGAAGGACATAAAAGCTCTCATTCCAGAAAATTCAGAACAGATGTAGGCTGATATAAACATAAAACAACAGGGATTCCTTGGTACTTGTTTTATTAGATTTTGATAGAATTTTTAAGCCTCTTTTTTTAAAAAAAAAAAGATAAGTGTTTTTAAGATAATAATTCTATCTGTGGTACATGAAGGATCCAAGTCCTGAAAGCCAGAAGTGAATTCCTTAGTTTCAAATTGTATGATAGGTCTTTCTTCCCATTAAAATGATTACTTTGCTCTGACTTCCTAAGTACATATGTCATGAGAGTCTTTTGTTGATAACCAAGTAATGAGTTGATTCCTTTCATGGAAGAATTTAAATTTTAGTTCCTGAAAGCTCCAAAGCAGAGAAATGCTGGCTGTGACACACAAATCACTCACAGAATGCTATAAAGGATTTTTGACATGTTGGAGACACAAGATTCAAATTTGCTATTTAAGCTTCTATAATATTTTCTGAAATGATTTTGTGATCTTTAGAGTGATGAGATTTCTCATAGAGCTTTTGGCCTTGAAACATACTTATTCACAACATTTGTCATATGTTGCAACATTCAGCTACAGCAGAGTAAATAGGTTTAAAACTGTGAGTTCTGCCTGCTGGAACACTTTCTCACTATACTTTGGCATCCTCAAATGCAATAAGGGTGGAAATTTGGAATTGAAGGTCTTGATTTCCAATCTCATTGGCCTCTCGCCCCTTGAATTAATGTGGTGTCATTGAGTTCAGCAATAAAACATCTCACTGCTAACATAGAGAAAATACCAACTTCCTTCCTATGCCTATGTGATTTTGGCAAAAAATGTCAGTAAGAAGGCATAATGAAAGTAAAAATGACTTAACTGTCATGAATATGAGAAGGTGAATCTATTATATAACTAACACCCTGCATAATTTGTTGTGTATTGGGGGAGGAGAGACATTAGTAGAGTTAGATTTTGGAGGAAAATCTTTTTTTTTCTAGTGATAAAAGCAAAACAGTATTCTAAATGCTTTTCTCTGTGTAGTGTTATATTTAAATAACCTATCATTTTAAAAATATTTTTAATTACAATTGACTTACAATGTTATATTAGTTTCAGGTATACACCTCAGTGATTAGACATTATATAACTCATTAAGTGATCATCCTGATAAATCTCATCCTCATCTGACAACAAACATAATTATTAGAATATTATTGACTATATTCCTTGGGCTGTACTTTACATCCCCATAACTATTCTGTTACTACCAATTTGTAGTTCTTTAACCCTTCAACTTTTTCACCCAACTCCACCAGCTGTCAGACTATTCTTTGTATCTATGAGTCAGTTTGTAAGTTTCATTTGTTTATTAGATTCCACATACAAGTGAAATCATGTGATACTTGTCTTTCTCTGACTGGCTTACTTCACGTAGTATAACGCTGTCCGGGACCATTTATGAAGTCACAAAAACTAAGATTTCCTTCTCTTTTAAGCTAAGTAATATTCCATTGTAAATGTGCCACAGCTTTTTTTATCCACTCATCTACTGATGCACACTTTGGCTGCTTTCAAATCTTGGCTATTTTAAGCAATCCTGCAATGAACACGGACGGGCTGAGTATATTTTTTTGAACTAATATTGTGGCTTTCTTCAGATGTATTCCCAGAAATGGAATCAGTAAGTCATAAGGCAGTTAAATTTCTAATTTTTTGAGGAAACTCAATATTGTTTTCCACAGTGGCTGCACCAATCTGTAGTCCCACCAACAATGCACAAGGGTTCCCTTTCTCCACATCTTGAATAGCACTCACTGTCTGTTGATTTATTGATGGTAGTCATTCTGACAGGTGTGAGGAAATATTTCATTGAGACTTTAATTTGCATTTCCTGGGGATTAGTAACATTGAGCATCTTTACATATGTCTATTAGACATGTGTACGTCCTTTTTGGAGAAGTGTGTATCCAAGTCATTTGCCATTTTTTAATTGGATTTCTTTTTGGTGTTGAGTTTTTTTTTAATTTATAAATTTTATTTAGAAAATTAATATTAACAGGGTCATATTGATCACTAAGAGTACATAGGTTTCAGGTAGATATTTCTATAGCATTAGAATTGTTGATTAAGTTGTATACTCATCACTCAAAGTCATTTTCCATCACCTTATATTTGTCCCTCTTTACACCATTCCCCCAACATACTCCCCATTTCCCTCCCCCACATCCTCTTCCCCATGGTAACCACTTAACTTTTAACTATGTCCATGAGTCTCAGTTTTATGCCCCACCTATGCGAAATCATACAGTTCTTAGCTTTTACTGATTTACTTATTTCACTCAGTATAAGGCTCTCAACATCCACCCATGTTCTTGTAAATACTACTGTCATCATTTTTTATGGCTGAGTAGTATTCTATTGTATATATGTACCACTTATTCTTTATCCAATCCTCTATCAAGGGTCACTTTGGTTTTGCCCATGTCTTGGCCACTGTGAAAAATGCTGCGATGAACATGAGGCTGCATGTGTCTTTTTGCACCGATGTTTTTGAGTTTTGTGGGTAGATACCCTGCAGAGGGATTGCTGGGTCATATAGTAATTCTATTCTTAATTTTTTGAGGAGCCACCATACTTTCTTCCATAATGGTTGTACTAATTTGCATGCCTACCAGCAGTGAATGAGGACTGTTTTCTCTCCACAGCCTCTCCAACACTTCTTATTACCTGTCTTATTGGAAATAGCCAACCTAACAAGTGTGAGGTGGTATCTCATTGTAATATTGATTTGCATTTTGCAAATGGCTAGTGAAGATGAGCATCTTTTTATATATCTGTTGGCCATTTATATGTACTCTAGGGAGAAGTGTATGTTCTGGTTCATTCGCCATTTCCTTTCTTTTTTATTTTTAATTATTTTCATTTATGGTGTTAACATGGATTCAAGTGTCCCACTCAATATAACTTCCTCACCCCCACTCTCTTTTCCTCCAAAACCCCCCTTTGCCCCCCTCCCCCTAACTCCTTTCTCCCTTCCCTTGGGATTTGTTGTCCTATTATCTGTATCTATGTGTTATATGATATATATATATATATATATATATATATATATATATATATATATATATATATATATATATAAATTTCACTGATCCCTTCACTTTCTCTGATCCCATCCCCTCATTCTCTTTCCCTCTGACAGCTGTCCCTCTGCTCCTTGTGACCTTGCCTTTGCCTCTATTCTGTTCCTCAGTTTACTTTCTTCATTAGATTCCACATGTAAATGAGATCATATGATATTTGTCTTTTTCTGCCTGGCTTATTTCACTTAGCATAATAACCTGCAGGTTCATCCATGCCATCACAAAAGGTAAGATTTCCTTCTTTTTCACAGCCACATAATATTCCATTATGTATATGTACCACAGCTTTTTATTCCACTCATCCACTAATTGGATTGTTTGCTTGTTAATTGCTGAGCTTTGTGAGTTCTTTATGTATTTAGGATATTAACCCCTTATTGGAGCTTTTGTTTGCAAATATCATCTTCCATTTAGTTAGCTGCCTGTTTGTTTTGTTGTCATTTTCTTTTGTCATGCAGAAGCTTTTTAGTTTGATATAGTCCCATTCATTTATTTTTGCCTTTGCTTCCCTTGTTTTGGGGTCAAATTTATAAATTGTCCTCTAATGCTAAGATCCATGAGCTTAATACCTATGTTTTCTTCTATGTAATTTATTGTTTTAGATATTATTGAATATATTTAGTTATTTGATCCATTTTGAATTGATTTTTGTGTAGGAGGACATTCTTTGACATATGGCTTTCCAATTTTCCCAGCACCATTAATTGAAGAGGCTTTCTTTTCTCCATTGTGTGTTTTTGGCTCCTTTGTCAAAGATGATTTGTTCATATATATGTGGTTGTATTTTTTGGCTCTCAATTATTTTTCATTGGTCTGTATGTCTGTTTTTCTATCAATACCATACTGTTTGGATTATTATGGCTCGACAGTATAATGTGTAGTCAGGTAGAGTGATACCTCCAGCTTCATTCTTTTTCCTCAGGATTGCTTTGGCTATTCATATTTTTTAAGGTTCCATACAAACCTGGTAATTTTTTGTTTTATTTCTTTAAAAAAAATGACATTAGGATTTTGATGGGAAAAGCATTAAATTTGTATATTGCTTTGGGTAATATGGTCATTTTAACTATGTTTATTCTTCCAATACATAAACATAAAATTTTTTTCCATTTCAATGTGTCTTTTTCAATTTCTTTCAATAATGTTTTGTAGTTTTCAGTATATAGGTCCTTAATATCCTTTGTTCAGGTTATTTCTAGGAATTTTATTATTTTTGTTGCAATTGTAAAAGGAATTTTATTTTTGAGTTTATTTTCTGTTATTTCATTGTTGGCATATGGGAAAGCAGTAAACTTTTGTATATTGATATTGTATCCTGTGACTTTACTGTATTGGTTTATTGTTTCTAATAGTTTTTTCATGAAGTCTTTGGGGTTTTTTATATAGAGGATCATGTCATCTTCAAAAAGTAAAACCTTTATTACTTCTTTCCCAATATGCATGCCTTTTATTTATTTATTTCTTACCTCATTACTCTGGCTAAAACTTCCAGAACCATGTTAAATAAGAATACAGAGAGTGGGCAGCGTTGTCTTGTTCCTGAATTTAGAGGAAAAGCCTTCATTTTCTCTCTATTTAATAACATATTATCTGATTGTCATATATGGCCTGTACTATGACAAGGTAATTTCCTTCTATTCCAATTTTCTTGAGATTTTTAAACATAAAGGAATGTTTTATCTTATCAAATGCTTTTTCTGAATCTATAGATAAGATCATATGATTTTTGCTCTTTGTTTTGTTGATGTGTGTATTACATTGATCGATTTCTGTATGTTAAACCATCCTTGTGCTCCAGGAATGAATCACACTTGATTGAGATGTATTATTTTTTAATGTGTTGTTGTATTTTAATTGCTAGTATTTTGTTTAAAATTCTTGCATCTGCATTCATTTGAGATATTGTCTGTAGGTGTGTGTGTGTGTGTGTGTGTGTGTGTGTATTGTCCTTGTCAGATTTTGATATGAGGTTTATATTGGCCTCATAAAATGTGTTGGGAGTATTGCTTCTTCTTCTATTTTTTGGAAGATGTTGAGAAGGATAGGTGCCAAATCTTCTTTGGATATTTGGTAGAATTCACCAGTGTAGCCATTTGGTCCTGGACTTTTGTTTTGGGGAGGTTTTTGATAGTTTTTTTATTTCCTCCCTGCTTATAGGTCTCCTTAAGCTTTCTATTTCTTCATGACACAGTCTAGGAAGATTTTATAGTTCTAGGAATTAATCCATTTCCTCTAGGTTGCTGAATTTAGTGGCATATAATCTTTCATAATATTCTAATACAATCCTTTGTATATCTGTGATGTGTGTGGTAATTTCTCCTCTTTCATTTCTGATTTTCTTTACATGAGTCCTTCCTTGTTTTCCTGACTGAGTCTAGCCAGTGGTTTGTCGATTTTATTGACATTTTCAAATAACCAGCTCTTTGTTGTATTAATTTTTATAGGTTCTTTGTACTTTATTTCATTTAGTTCTGCTCTAATTTTTACTATTTTCTTTCTTCTGCTGACTTTGGGTTGCCTTTGTTCTTTTTTCCTAGTTCTTTAACGTGTGATTGATATTAGGTTGTTAAGATGTTATATTAAGATCTCTCTTATTTCTTGATATAAGCCTGCAATGATATAAACTTCCCTCTTATTACTGCTTTTGCTGCATCTAGAAAATTTTGATATGTTAGGTTGTCATTTTCATTTGTCAGTATATACCTTTTGATCCCTACTATTATTTTTCCTTTTACCTAGTCATTTTTTATAAGTATGTTGTTTAATTCTCATGGTTTTATGGGTTTCTTTACTTCTCTTTTACAGTTCAATTCTAATTTCAAACCCTTATGATTGGAGATGACGTCAGAGTAATGGCGGGGTAGGAAGCGATACCGATAAATCTCCCCCAAAACTCAACAAGATCTTCAACCAGAAACAGAAAAACCTATACTTGGAGCCTCCAGATGCTTCGCGATACACCCAAAGGTATGGTTGAGTGAAAAATTGGCTAAATATATAACCAAACCCCGAAGGAAATAGGGAGTAAGAAATGCTCCGCCTTCCTCACTAACCTAAACAGGGCGGCTTTCTCTGGTAACTGTGAATATAGAAACTGAGGCGGGCAAAGGGGGTGAATAGATCCAGGCCGCGGCACAAACAGCCAAACCAGGCTGTGGCACAGAGATCCAAGCCAAGGAAAAACTGATCCTGTGGCAACCCGGGCAATACAAGCTAACACTCTCCCCAAACCCAAACAAAGAAAGACAAGCACAGCGGCCATTTTACCCGGTCTCCTGGTCGGCGTGCCCACAGTTAGTGGTGCCCTGGAAGTGGGTGCCCGTGTTGCCCCACGGAGAGGCAGGGTCAGAGGCCTTTCTGTGGGCCGAGGGCAGAGTCTCTGGGCAGACCCAGCACCCTGGGAAAGTCACACATGGGAGGGAGTGAGAACTAATTCCAATGGTGGAGATTTTCCGTGCTGGAGGGGGTTTCACTCAGAGGGAAACGTGGCCACCCTCATATCCTGGTTTGCGCGTGCAGATAGTGAATGAGAGATTCCTGCGAGTGCCTCGGCAGTGCGCGCCCGTGTTATCGCACAGAGGGGCAGAGTCAGGGGCCTTTGTGTGGGTCAAAGTGGAATCTTGTGCCGCCCCAGCACCTTAAAAAGCCGCACACGGGGACAGAGCGAGACTCAATTCCAATGCTGCAACTTTTCCCTATGGTTGGGGGTTTCACTCAGAGCGTGAGACTGCTGGCCGGATATCCTGGTCGCAGACAGTGAGTGAGAGTTTCCTCCAAGTGCCCCGGAAGTGGGTGCCCGCCTGTGTTACCGGACAGAGTGGCAGAGCCAGAGGTCTTTGAGTGGGCGAAAAGCCCGCCTGATTATGCTAGCAGCTCTGACTGACTGAGCCTTACCCAGAGCCCTGTGCTGAGTGGAAATAGAGTGGGGAGTTGCCAGCTCTTTGAGCTTTTTACTATCCAGGCAGAGGCAGCAGCAACCCCATAGCTGGATTATCAGGCTCCTAATTGAGGAAGGAAAGACTAGGAGAAAGGCTCCAGGAACACGGACTCTCTCACTGTCAGAGCCTATAAATGCTAATGAGCCTCGACTGCCAACGAGACTAAAGCACAATACATGACATTGCCATAGAGACTTATCAACTGCAAACCTCTACCTGAGCGTGCCAAAGGGGCAGAACCCGGGGTACAGAGTCACCGACCAGGAAGAGGGAGAGAAAAGAAAAAGCAAGAAGATAACCTCTCAAAATCAAGAATAATCTGCAGACTATATAATCTATCCCATTTTATTATATTTGTTCATTTGTTTCTCTTATCTTCATTCTTGATACTTTTTATCCTCCTCCAATTTGGCTGATTAAATCTCTGCCGTTCTTACTCTCTCCTCTCCTTGAACTACACTACCCATAAGTGTTACATCTCCCATTATCTTTTCTCTTCTCTTTCTTTCTCTCTATGAGGACTGCACTCCAAAACCCTTAACTCTCTCTCTCTCTCATTTCTTTTTTCTTCTTTTAGTGGTTCCCTCTTTTTTTCTCTCTCTCTCTTTCTTTTCTCCCTCTATATTAGTTTCTTCCTTTCTCCTTTACATCCCCTCTCATTCAAACCTCAAAAACAAACAAATTATCTTATCTAGGACTAAAACTTATGTTTGTGGCATTTTGGGGGGTTTTCACTTCACCTTTTTAACTCACTAGCAGTGCTCCCATCCCTGGCTCTCCATTTTATCTAGTTCTTGTTCCACTAAATACAATAGTAATTTTTTAATTTGTCCCCCCATTTTCCGTTTTCCTCTTATTCCTCTCATCATAACTCTTAGAAAACAAACACCTAAAAGCAAAT